>NC_083280.1:4366675-4553675 GCF_963506605.1 Zootoca vivipara | reverse complement strand
TGTGTCCCTGGGTTTGCGCTAATGCGCACGTGCCCCACGGACACAGGGACTGGACGAAGAGGCGGGACGTAAACACACACACACTCTCTCCCCTCCTCAACCCTCTGCCTCCCGTTCCCCTGCGGCGGCAGACCAAGATGGCGGCATCGGGCTCTGGGGCCGCGGCGGCGGGAGCCCGGTCCGGCTCCCGCCGCCGCCGCCGCGGCCCCGGAGCCCGATGCCGCCATCTTGGTCCACCGCTTCCTCCTCCTGACAACCCTACCTGGCCCGTGGGAGGAGCGGCGGGGCCACGGCCTTCCCTCCCTCTCTGCGCTCGGCCGCGGGACACGACGGGAGAGCGCTTTAATTGCGCAGGGAGGGAAGGCCGTGGCCTCGTGGCCCCTCTAGCGCCCGTTTTCTTAATGGGCTGAATGAGACTAGTTATGGTATAAAAATCTTTGGAATTTAGTTACTGCAGAAAAAGTAACGCGTAAGCTATGGGTCTCTAATGGACAGGAATATTCTGGTCATTTCTACTCAGTGTGGAGGGATTTGCTTTCATATAGTTTAGTTTCAGACTCAGGGCCGTCTCGAGCAGGTCGGGCCCCCTGGCGCTGAGGCGCAGAGATTGCTCTGGCGCCCCCGCCCTCGCAGCGCGTAGAACGGCTTCCGGTGCCACTGGGACTACACCTAGAGCCGGGCCTGTTCAGACTTACAGGTATCTATCGTTCCCCATGCCCTCTAGAGAAATGTGGCTGTCATGATCTTAGATTGTGTGTTGTTATTCAATTCATTTAGGTTTTGCATGCCCTGCCTTTAGTTGCATATATTATTGATTTTTTGTTATTGTTTATTTATCTTTGTTGTTCTATAATAAATTGAAAACTGGTGGTGGTGGTGATGATATTGAGAATACAGAACAGTGGTGGTCAACCTCTGTCCAGCAAGCATAATTAGGCAACCAGCAATATCTAGAGCAGGGTTTCCCAAACGGGGGCTTCCAGCTGTTTTGGGACTACAATTCCCATCATCCCTGACTACTGGTCCTGCTAGCTAGGGATGATGGGAGTTGTAGTCCTCAAACAGCTGGAGACCTAAGTTTTGGAAACCCTGATCTAGAGGATGGTAGGCTTCCACCTACTGGGAAGACTTACTGGTCTGCTGGTAGATCACTGTGTGTCTCTTACCTTCTCTGGATGATCCAAAAAGCAAATCATGCCGTCGAGAGCTAGGGATCTGAGCTCCAATCGGTTGGCCTTCACCTGCAAGCACAGCTGCTCAATGATGATATCTTCCATAGCTGGCTCTAAGGCTTCCTTGCGAAGGAGCTAGAACAGAAGAAGAATATGCAGAAGTGGCAGCAGCAGGCCCTGAGCATGAAAACACGAGAAGAGCCTGCAGGATCAGACCAAAGAGGAGCAGAAGGAAGAGGCCAGGAGGTGGCAAGCTGCATGCTCCTTGGATGTCTCATCTTGAGGCAATTGCCTCACCGTGCCTCATGGGGGGCCAGCTCTGCTTGCCAGACCTCCCTGTTTGGCCAACAAGGGCCAAATACGTGGCGTCAGGGCTTGCAAAGCTCTCTGCAAACTCCTTCAAGCAGCTAAGATGCAGGACTTGCAAAGCACAGGTGACCACAGTTACGTTTTGTGGCTTGGCAGGTGCTGTGCGCTGGGCTCTGGAAGCCTTTGCAGTCTGCTGAAAACAACTGTGCACAGCTTGATTTGCCAAAAATGTGGGTTGGGGGCATGGCTTTGGGATGCTAATGATGGTGCTTTTGGGGGAAGCAGATGGGAGTCTGAGAGGGGGCGGGGCGGATTAGCTGTACAATGAACCAGACCCACCTATGTCCATAAAACAAGGCTCACCTCCACTAAGAAAGGCATCACAGTGATGTGTTTCGGGTACCCCTCGCTTTCCAGAATCTCCAGCAAGTAAGGCAACATCCTTTCGCTTCCCTCGCCCCTGACTATCTCTCTTGTCATTGAAAAACAGAAACACTGGGTGTTCAAAGCATTGCAATATGGAGTGTTCTTCTCCCATGATCCAGCCAGCCTCGCCTTCTTTCCCGATATTCCGTTCCATTTTCGGGGGACGTGCGGACCCTCCCTCCCTCTTGCTTCTCAGCCCTCCTGCTTTGACTACAGAGCCGTCCTAACGCACCACCGGAGCTCGCTATTGGGATACACAAGGAAGGCCCTACCACAAACTGTTGCAGAGTGGATTCCATTCTCTCTGAATGGTTGAGGGGGGAGGGCTGGACATGCTAGTGGCCCAATCCCAGTCATGATCAAATATTTGATTTCTCCATCAAAGTCTATGGGCAGCTCCTGTTTTGGAGACACTTGAAAATGGCTTCTTGGTGCAAACTGAGAAATGATACAATGAGATGGTTTTAGACCTCAGAGTCTCTATCTCCCACCTCCCTTTCAAGGTGCTTGGTTCCATTCACTCTCCCACCTGGCTGCCAGGTCCCCTGCCCCCTTAGTCCACATTCAATTGCCACCCAGCCCCTTATGGGGCTGATATGAAGTTCCACGCCTTAAGGACCACCCCCAAAGATTTTTGGAACATCTTCAGATCTCGCTGCTCCTTTTAACAGTGATGTGCTTACTTGGCAAAGAGAGTGAGACCTTTCAGGTGGGTCCTGCCGTGCAACAGGAGTTCTGAACCTCTCCTCTTGTTCATGATGAGAACGTGGTCCTCATCTCCTCCACGCCTCATGAGGCCTTTGAAGGTTTTCAAGGCAGACCTGCGCACAGAGCCAAATCCGTATCAGAATGGATTTCTTGTGCTGGGTTTACAGCAATTCCTCCGCAGGGTGGGATGCATTCCCTCAGTGATTTGGGTAGGCCATTGTGCCTCAGAGTTTGTGCTGGTAAAAGATAGCTGGCTCTCACAGAGTCCCGGGCACCACAGGTGTTGGGGTGCGGAGGCCAACTTGTGCTGAAGTTGTTCCCTTGATCACAGCAATCCTGGCTACCGTCACTCGCATGTGAGAACCCCACGCCGCTAAGCATTTCGAAGAAAACACCCATGCATTTTCAGGCTTTTTTTTTCTGCATGCAGCCTTGAGGACTAGAAACTTGTGAAAGCACAGCCTGGCATGACAATGCAGAAGCTGCCATTCTGTCGCTGTGTGTCATGTCACAAATTAAAAAGACAATTCCCCAAAAAACAACCTTGGGCTGGACGAGGAGCTACAGGGCTACCGCAGTGTCCGCCGACTCTCCCTGTGACAAACAGGGGAAGTCTGGGATGAGCCGAAGGAAGCGTACCTGAAAGGAGCAGGAGGGACGGCAATCTCCTGGCGGATGCAGGCCCTCTTGTAGACGTCCATCTCCTCTGGTGTAAAGTACACGGCAAAGGAGATCTGGCAGAGGAGTGCTATGGACAGCGTGGTGAACATCTCTTTCAGCACCTCCCGGCAGGCTGGCGACGGGCGCCTCAAGATCTCGTAAAACGCTGTGGTGGCCTGGGAGGTCAGTCAAGGCCCCTGATCGTACCTGAGCAAGGAGAGGAATTCCCCGCCCACTTCCCATCCCGGCCACGTCCTTAGGTGCCTCAAATGGCCACCTGGAGGCCAAAGGGGCATCTCTGGGGTCTGTTTCATTTTGCTGCCCCCCCCCACACACCTTGCCTCCCTTGCTGGGGTCGCGTGGCGGCTTCAGGCGAGGAAGCCGGAAGCTGCTGCCACTGCATGACCCAGCAGACGCAGGGGTGGGTGCTGTGCTTGCCCCGTGGAAGTCCGCCGCCCGAGGCGGGTCGCTTCCCTCGTGGGCAGGCCGGCCCTGGGGATGGGCCTTGGTGATGTCTCACACACAGGGCTGCTTTCCTCTTTGGCTGCTTTCTTGGGAGCCAGAGTCCTGCCAGCACTTACAGCCAAGGGTCTCAAGGAGGCCATAAGCCTGTGGCCTTCCCAGTAGATAGGCTGCTCCTGCAGGATGGGCCGCACCACGGCCAGGACCTGCTGCGAAGTGTCAGAGAAGCAGGTCAAGCTGTTCCACATGGCGGAGGCGGTGCTGCGGGGGGGGGGGGGGAGGGAGAGAGAGAGAAGCAGGGGCTTCAGTTGGCGCACAAAATGTGTTCAGATTATGGCGAAACAAGGGGAAGGCAATTTAGACCAGTATGTGTGTGGTGCCCCTCTCTTCAAGAGCACTGGCTACGATACAATACGATACGATAATCTTTATTGTCATTGTCCCACGCAGAACAACGAAATTCAGAATCTATATCAAACTTACAACAACCCTCAGCCTACTATCCAAAAAATGCTTATCAACTCGCTACCCATCCCGCCTACACGTAATTAACCCCCTAAATACCTCTCCTGATTTGCTCCCTAAAACTCTGATGCCCCACAACTGAATACAGACCCTCCCTCACAGACTGCCTTTCGCTGCATTCAAAACAGAAATCGCTCTTGGATAAAAGCTATGTCTCAGGCAGTGATGGGGGACTTAGGACTGGAGGGATCGTTCTGTGGGAGGGGAGAAAGATGGAGTGTAACTTGTGAATAAATGTGCTTTTAATTTTTTTAAAAAAGGAAAAGAGCATTGGCTGTTCTTTTACAGTTCTCCACAACCTATTGTTGTGAGCAGGGATGTTCAGCTCTGACAGATATGAGAGATCGGAAAGGAGAAAGGCGCTTTTGCGTTGATGAGGAGAGGAGAGTTTGCCTGTCTTAAATTAGACCCGGGACTCAGCTACCGGTATACAGCTGCAAATATAACGTTTTAAGTGCAACATACAAACATGACACTAGATGGCAGTGATGAGCTTATGGCAAATTCAATATATTTTTCAAAACGCTTTTTTTTAAAAAAAGCATTTTCACAGTGTTTTTTAATGTGTGTCTGGATTCCACCCTGGTATAAATGAGATTACCTGGCAAAAGCTAGCTCACACCTCTCACTGAGTTTGTATACATACTTAAGTTTCATGCTTGTTTATAATTACATTTTGGAAATGATCCACCTTCTTCCATAGCTGCATTGTTTGATACTTTTTGGACAGCCCGTGATCATATTACAAAGTAGCTGTGTTCTGTGTTATAAATCAAGCACTGCTAGGAGTTATTTCTTTTAGTTTCCCAATATATTTTTATCAACATGGCGCAGGCAAATTTTTATTCTGAAAGTGTGGCCCAGAGAAAAAAGTTTGTGAACCACTGATTCAGCCAATATGAAAAGGATTTTTAAATCGATTTTTTTTTTATCCCCCTGTCCACCCCGCTCACCTGTCACACTGGACAGAGCAGGCCAGGAGGGTCTTCACCACATCGTGAGGGCGGCTCTTCCCCAGAAGCAAGAGGTACCTGAAGACTTCCAGGCGGGCCTGCGGGTCTCCGATGTGCTCCAGACTGAAATACAGGAGCCTGGTGGTTTTGGGCACCTGTGGGGGGAAAGAGGTGGGAAGAGGTGACTGGGGAGAGAGGAGAAGGGGAACAGGAGGCTCCAAGGCAGCATACCTTTATGAAAAGGGGCTGGGGGTCCCTCAGCATGGCTTTCAGCATCAGGATGGCAGCCTTCGTGTGGTAAAGGTTGTCGTCCCTCATGCCCTTGATGGCTGCTAGGAGGAAGTCCACCTGCTCCTCAGCGTGGAGGCATTTTTTGAATTTCTGAAAACGGAGGGGGGTCCATTGAAAGCCTGGTGGCGGTTACACCAAAGAGCTTGGGATCCTATTTCGGGATCAGCTGACTCGCTATGGGGCCCTCCTTAAGATCACTCGGTAGAACACGAGACTCATCATCACTAGTTGCAAATGAGTGGCACAGACCATCCGGGACAGAAATTTGCAACTGCATCAACTGCGACCAAGTTGTACCTTGTCCTGCTCATGTTTGGCCCGCACGCCCCCTCTCTGTAGAATTGTTGTCATTCCAGTGCAGGTATGCTCCAAATTTTGCCCACACTGTAAGGACGCCTTGCATATTAAATCTTCAGATTGGCAATCCCGTGAGAGCTGAATCCTAAATGTCATTCGATATACATGTATTTTTTAAAGAATTAGAATCATAGAGTTGGAAGAGACCACAAGGGCCATCCAGTCCAACCCCCTGCCAAGCAGGAAACGCCATCAAAGCATTCCTGACAGATGGCTGTCAAGCCTCCGCTTAAAGACCTCCAAAGAAGGAGACTCCACTACACTCCTTTGCAGCAAATTCCACTGCCGAACAGCTCTTACTGTCAGGAAGTTCTTCCTAATGTTTAGGTGGAATCTTCTTTCTTGTAGTTTGAATCCATTGCTCCGTGTCCGCTTCTCTGGAGCAGCAGAAAACCTTTCACCCTCCTCTATATGATATCCTTTTATATATTTGAACATCACCCCTTAACCTTCTCTTCTCCAGGCTAAACATGCCCAACTCCCTAAGCCGTTCCTCATAAGGCATTGTTTCCAGGCCTTTGACCATTTTGGTTGCCCTCCTCTGGACACGTTCCAGCTTGTCAGTATCCTTCTTGAACTGTGGTGCCCAGAACTGGACACAGTACTCCAGGTGAGGTCTGACTAGAGCAGAATACAGTGATACTATTACTTCCCTTGATCTAGATGCTATACTCCTATTGATGCAGCCCAGAATTGCATTGGCTTTCTTAGCTGCTGCATCACACTGTTGACTCATGTCATGGGTCTGAGCCTCACTTTGGGCCAAAGATTCTTCCATTGCAGGGGGTTGGATTAGATCGGAGTTTCCCAAATTTGAGTCTCCAGCTGTTGTTGGACCAAAGCTTCCATCTTCCTTATCTTGCAGGACCAGTGCTCAAGGATTTGGATTTTGGAGTTGTAGTCCAAAAAGAGCCGGAGACCCACATTTAGGAAACACTGGACAAGATGATCTTTGTGATCCCTTCCAATTCTATGCTTCTGATGCTGCAGGAATGGTCACAGTGCTCTCCCCTTAGGTATAGAAAAAAGTGCATTGTTAGGGCTCATCCACACTTCCAACCAGTGCTAAAACTGGAGGCCATCAATCTGGAAAAAACCCAATTGAAATTTGCTCTTATTCAGAAGTGGAAATCAGTTTTACTTGGGGGAAAGTTGTGGGGCAAGTGGATGTAGTGGATCCACTCTGGGTGGGGACTGGGACCAGGAATTAAAAATCTGCAGCATGAAATGGTCCTGTTCAGGATTCCAAACTGACAGCCAGACAGCCGGGCCATTTCTTGGATACTCCATTGCATCCCCTCTCCCTCTCTCTCTCTATTTTTTTTTAATCCCTGCTGCCCCCACCATCACTCAGTGTTCTGAGTGCTGGGCATCTTTCATGTGCATTATTTCTCTTTTTTAAAACTGTATCATTGAAACGATCTCAGATACAGCAGAGGAGCAGGGAAGGGCCTTTGAAGAGCCACTGGCAGTCCTGGACTTTAGTTAGATGGTCATTAGCTCAAAACCCAGGTGTGGCATTGCCTGTACACTAAACACCAAGACGCAACACATTCCAATTCTCTGCATGTGCCTGTGTGCAACTGGATGTGGTTCTTTTTAAAAACAAAAACAAAAACCCCACTATAATTTTATTCATCTAGATCAGGGGTCCCCAGACTTACCCGGCTTTGGGCCAGTGCCCGCCGCGCCGATCGCGTGGCGGGCCAGAGGGCAGGGGAGTGCGCGCCCGTGCGCATGCACACACACACTTGGTGGCGCGCTTCCAGGTCAGAAAAATCGCCGAAAATCGTTTGTGTGCATGCGTATGAGCCTCCACCCGACCCGGAAGTGCACCGGAAATGACCTCTTCTGGGTCGGGAGAGGCCCATACGCATGCGCACAAACGATTTTCGGCGCTTTTTTCAGATCTGGAAGTGCGCCGCCGCGCTGTGCGCCATAAGAGCGGGCGGCGGCAGTGGGTGGCGGGGGTCGTTGCGGGCCGGATTGGGAGGCCAATTGGGCCGCATCTGGCCCGCGGACCGTAGTTTGGGTACCCCTGATCTAGATTAACTGGATGTGTTTCCAAACTCCTGCGTTGGTTACATTCGCACATTACCGTTTCAGCTGCACCTGTAAAACAGGTCCATGCCCAAAATTGCCAGGTGTCAGGAAGACACTTGTTGGAGCTGGTGAAAAAGATTTACCATGGTGGTGGTGCTGATGTCAGAGAACCAGGCCAGCCAGAATATCTTTTCCTCTTTCCAATCCTGCATAAGCTCCATAAATTCTCTGTCGTTCTCAGGCTTCATCAGGCCTCAAGAAATGTACAAAGAAACCCAGAGATTAGATAGATAGATAGATAGATAGATGATAGATAGATAGATAGATAGATCTCCCCCACCCCCGAAAAATAGGTGCCAATACTCACCATGAAGTGTATCTGCACGACCACAGATTAGCGGTGGGACGGTGGCATTTTGAAGGACCACGCAACACGGATTTCCCCAGTGGTCACCCCAACAGGAAGTGGAGCTGGCGGAGTTGGGGGTCAGCTCAAGGGTGAAGGGCACCCCCAAGCAGGGTGCGGAGAGGGGATGGAGGAGCGAAAGGAGGCTGCCCAAGACTCCTTCAGGCCAGCCAGCAGGGAAGCTCAGACATGGACCCTGCATGTGGCCCTCCAGGGCTCTCCGCCCGGGCCTCAGAAGGCTGGCAGGCAGCCAGGGGAAATTGCAGGAGCGGCCATAAAACAAGCCTCCACCACACAGGCTCAGAAGGCAAAGCCACCTTTGCAAATCTGAAGATGCTCTAAGCAAAGAACGTTTTTTGCTTGACCAAAGGGTGCTTTATCTACTCCCAGCTATTATCAACAGGCCAACCCATTTCCCTTTCCCTTGCTCTTACTCTTCTGGTGAAGGATCAGGGTGTACAGGCAGTGGAGTGCGTCGGCCGCCCAGTGGCACACACTCTCGCTGGAGTCCTTGCTGCAAAGCGCCAGGTGCCCCGCCAGCCTCCCCAGCTTGAAGTCCTTCAGTCCCTGCGGGAGAGGAGGGGGGGGTCATTCTACAGTAGCCTACCTCATTTCCTACTCCTCCTCAAGTGTGGTGTGGCAGCCATTTTGTGTCATGCCACGCACCCCACAGCAGCCATTTTGTGTCGTGCTACAGACTCCACAGCAGCCATTTTGTGCTGTCCCATGCACACCACAGCAGTCATTTTGTGTCACACCTCACACCACACAGCAGCCATTTTGTCACGCCATACACGCCACAGCAGCCATTTTGTGCTGTGCCACACACACACTCCATGGCAGCCATTTTGTGTTCTGCCACGCGCTCCATGGCGTCCATTTTGTGTCATGCCACTCACCCCACAGCAGCCATTTTGTGCCATGCAACCCACCATGGCCTTTTTCAACTTCCCTATGGATTTGGACCCTGCTCCCATGATATCCCCAAATGCACCCTTTACACTGACATGGGCTACTAGAGAGTGTCGTTTTACAGGGGGTGAAACTTAATTTTTGCAAATTCCTTCAGTGGGGGATCTTTTTTTAAAATGGTTTTGTGTGTGATTCAAATTCCTGGTATTATTTTACTGGACAACATTTAGCTTGGCAAGTACGTTTGAGGAAGAAGCACATAAACGGCTTTCGGCAAACCAAAGAATTTTAATTTTACCTTCTGAAAATGCCAGGTATTGCTTAATGATGATGATGATGATGATGAAATATTAATATATAGTATAACTGCAAGTACTTGGCAATCATTTCTAGTGATTTCTGTGCAATTTTGCACACATTTTACTCACCAAGCAAAACTAAACTATATTAATTTAACCAAAATATCTTTTGAATTCCCAAGTCATGTTACAGTTTTTTGCACCCCTCATTTGGGGAATTTGAAAGTAGAAAAATGGGGGTACAGCTCAGCGCCGCAGGCCTCCCCTGGGGTAATCTTTGCACTAAACAAGTCCTCACTCCTTACACATATAAAAATCCCCCCCCCAAAACCCCACAGACTGTCAATCATCATGACGGGCATTTTACTCCTGATGACTGGTGTCAACTGAGCTCGGAAAGCTCATTCTGAAAAGGAACTAGTTCTAATCCAAGTTTGGCACATCCCAAAATGAACTTATTCCCGTTCACGTCCGTCCCTTAATTCCAGGACACGTCCTCTTTTTCATGAGTCGCCATAGCAAATTCATAGCTAAAAGTGGAAATCTGCAAATGTGTCCTCTTTTTTTGCTCTTCAGAATATGGCAACCCTAAAAACTGCAGGTGAATTGTTTGGCAGTTATGGGAACTACTTTCAGGTGTAGTTTGGAGGTTTTCTGAACTACTTCCTCAAACCTCGCTAAACCAAACCAGCCCTGGGAATGGGCGACTGGGACTCACTTTGGGTGTGCAATGGGACGTGACGCAGCTGACCAGTTTGGTTATTCTGGACAAGGCCATGATCCGATCCTCGACGAATGGGGAGCCCGTTTCAGGAAGAAGGTACTGAAACGGCAAAGAAAGGACGGCGTACTGCAGCAGAATCCATGGAGGTTTCATGAGACGCATTCTTGTAGAGCACAAGTGGGAGCTGCAACCCAAAGTTGCAGCGTGAAGTGCTCTAGTAGGGCATTTTGTTCTATTCCCACTCCAACCTGCTTCCCCCTTTCTCTCCACAAGGTCTGCAAGCATTACAAAGCCCCTGAGCATGCCCAGTCCTTTCTGGGCTGTTTTCGGGAGGTTCTCCCCCTCAGGGAGGTGTGTTTTTGGTTTGTGTTTCTCCAGCTCTCTTTATGAATGGGTGGTGCTGTTTTGGCTACACACCTCTCTTTATGAATGGGTGGTGCTGTTTTGGCTACACACCTCTCTTTATGAATGGGTGGTGCTGTTTTGGCTACACATCTCTCTTTATGAATTTGTGGGTGGTGCTGTTTTGGCTGCACATGTTCGCCCTATACTTATACCATCATAGAATTGTAGAGACGGAAAGGACCACAAGGCTCATCCAGTCTCACCCCCTGCAATGCAGGAATCTTTTGCCCAACGTGGGGCTCGAACCTGCAACCCTGAGATTAAGAGTCTCATGCTCTACCAAATAAGCTATCATCTTTTGTTTAAGGAGCCCCCAATGATGTAACCTTTCCTCCTTGGGGAGTGGCTCCATCCTCTAGTCTAGGCCCTTTCTGCCCTATCTCAATGATATCCTTTTTGAGGTTTTTCTACTAGGGTTTCCCCACAGCCAAACAGAGATACAATTACCAAGACCAAGCCATTCTTAAAGAGCCCAAGGCAGGGTCAAAATGGGCAGACTGTAAAGTTGTGGGCTTCTAGTGCTAATCTTTCCTTGGGCTCTGTTAGAAGGAGTTTTTTTAAGGGCTATTCTCATCTTTTGCACTCACATGTACACGGGTCGGCTTACTCACCATGAGAGTTTCTCTTATGAGGGTTGGGTTGTAGTAATGTTGACCAGTGTAGCCCACCTTACTGCTGTCGAGGTTTGCGCAGATGAAGTCTATGCAGCCCAGGAACTTGACCTTCTCAGGTAATGCCTAGCCTCCCCAACCAAGGACAGGAAGATGAGTTCAAGAAGGACTAGCAAAAGCGGCAAGCCATCTTGACTACCACAACATGCTCTCTGCGGGGCTGCCCCCGGAAAGATTTGGAAACTATGACTCTTCTGGGGGTGTTCCACAGGGAATGTTTTGCTCCAGTGCCGTGCCTTCTTTGCTGGGTTCAAGCCCAATTTAAAGTACTCCTGAATTACGTGACTGGAGGAAGAAATCACCCCCCCCCGCATTTTTAAGGAACTCACACGGTAGCAGGGAAAGCAAGGGCAGGGTTGGGGGTGAAGCTACCTGGTGGCTTTTGTGGAGAAACTGGCGCATGAAGTGCATGACGCCCATCATGTCTCCCTCAGAAGCTGCACCACTAAATGTTGACTGGGAGGAGTCTGAGCTGGGTGAATCTGAAACAGATTTATTAATTTAATCAGTAAATACTGCGCCTGTCCTCCCAGAGGAGCCCAAAGGAGCAAAAACAAACAAACAAAAACCACCAGCATTTTTTAAAAAAATTATAAACAAAACAAATTTAAAATATTTAAAAACTGCTAAACTCATCTAAAAGCAATGAAACACAATTAAACAACAGACAAGTTTTCAGCAAGCGTCTAAAGGAATATTGTCTCATATTGTAGCCAAAGGGCCCCAATTAAGGTAATAATGTAATTCCCTATAAATCCTGGAATATGCTTATATTAGTGAATTATTGTAACCTGTTGCTTTAGAGAAACTGATGATTCAGCAAGAAGCCGTCCCTACTGGGATAGAAGGTCAGCTAATACGTAAATCACAAAGAAGCAATTCATGAACTAGAACATAAATTGTTACATCCACACGTAACACAGGTTCCCATACATGCAAACTAACAATATGTAACAGATCACGGTAAGAATCAAAGTTTAGTTAGCAACGCTGATTGCGCATGCATATTAGATTAGGTAATGACATACATATTAAATATGAAATGAGATGATGAATATTAAATATAAAATGATGTAATGATTTATGTGATTGGTTAAATTGAAATCCTTTGTCTGAAATGTTATAAATACCCCTGCCCGACCTTTGGGCGGGGTTGCAGTATTCCGAAAAGATTCAACTGTAACCTTATTGCTTTGCAATAAACATAATGGACTCCTAACTCTTGTCTCTGAGTTTTATTGGGCTAACTCAGAAGATAAGCCATTTTTGGCTTACATCATTATGGGGATTGAACCTGAGACCTTGGTATTATCCGCACCACGCTCTAAAGCAGCTGAACTGTCTAGAGACGGAACTAAACCTTATCCTCCCACCTGTGATGCCACCAGTCTTGTCAGCTGAAGGGCAGGTGTACTGGTTTGGGATAAATGGCCTGATGGGACAAAATGGACCTCTGGCAGACTGTGGAGGTTCTGCACCCCGACATAGCGGAAGCCTCCATGTGCAAAGTTGTGATTTGTGCTGGCAATTAAGACAAACTTATTCTGCAGGCAGCAGGCTCAAGAGCCTTTTCAAAACGATGCTTCCTTTTCTGAAGAATGAGGACATAAGATGCCCCAACAGGAAACCCTCAAGTAGGATTTGAACGCAAGCAGCCTCTCCTCTCTTGCAGTTTCCAGCAACTGGTATTCGGAAGCATTGCTGCCTCCAACTGTGGAGGAAGAACATCACCACAGAGAACACCCCTCTGGAAGCACCCTATGACCGTGTCATCAGTGAGATGAGCTTACCTGCATTTTTGGGCGAAGACACGGAGCTTGCGGCGTCTTCCCAGTTAGCAGCGCTAAGCTCTTGCAACGACTCTCTCCGAAACATTCTCCGATTCGTTTAGCAGAAGCGCTGCTGGGGGAATGTCGATATTGGCTCATGAATGCTAGGAAGCCCAGGCACTGGGCATTCACCCAGTGCCCCGACTGTATCTGTGATTAATGCGTGCCGGCTCAGTTGTCTGTCTGTTAGCTTGCAGTTAGTATGTGAGACATCAGTCTGTTGGTGTTACTTGTCCAGCGTTACGTCTTGAATTGGTGTAGTTTATTTGGAGATTTGGAGCAACAGCTTTGCACTTGTACATATCTTTATGTATATCTGTATCTGCAATAGCCTACAAACTATGTCTATCTATGTCCAGAACTGTTTTAGTGAGCCTTATCTTCTGTAACAGTAAATTATTTGGACCTTAAGCCATTTCTGTGTGGTGACTTGTACTGGGAGCATAGCTGCCAAGTTATCCCTTATTTTAAGGGATTTTCCCTTATGCTGAATAGGCTTCCTCGCGAGAAAGGGGAAAACTTGGCAGCTATGACTGGGAGCGACTTCCATTGAGTGTGGATCTCACCTGAGATTCTCAACAGAGCATCCTGTTGAAATCCTGCAACAAATACAGCTCATTAGTGGCCCCTAGAAAGTTGTCTAGAAGGGAATGTGGCCCTCAGTGGGAAAAGAGACTGCAGGAGCAACTTTCATAGCTTAACTGTGCACCGTGTGAAGGTAGTACCTCCTTTAATCTGTCCCAACTCTCCCAAAATTCAATTTCATTGAATGAAGGTGGTCAAGTGCAGGTGATTTGTTGCCATAGGAGCCAATGACCGGAGATGCCTTCCTATCTTTTTTCTCATTATAATGTCCATGTGAGAGAGAACGAAAGAGTGACAGATTTTGGACACACAAAATCAGCGATTTTGGATCTGTGTCTGTATGTGTTTTTTATTTGGAATGTTTCTCCCCAAGTTATATGTACACAAATATATTGTCTTCCTGTTAATTATACTTATTTAAACTAGCCAATAATGTGAGATGAGCGCTGCACCCCAGAGTCGGTCATGACTGGACCTAATGGTCAGGGGTCCCTTTACCTTTAAACTAGGATATTTATTATATTCTATATTTGATTTTCTTTTGTAATGTTGTATTTCGTAACGTTCTGTTTAATATGTAAACTGCTTAGAGGGAATTATGAAATGATATAGAAATTATTTAATTATGTATCTCTTGAAGTTGTTATGCTCAGCCCGTAGATCTGGGCAAATAATACCATACAGTATATCAAAATAGGCACAAACCTCCAATGATGTCATTTGAAGGAAACTGACCTTGAGTGTACATTGGAAACCCTGAAATATCGCTCAGAATTTGGGCTGCAGTTTAACAATATGACACAATGCAACACACAGCGAACACTAACGCAGCTGTGTAAATAATGGGTCATTTTGCAAGAGACCACCCCTGCCCAGTAAGTGCTTTACCCACAATCTTGCATCTAGCCGCCCAGAGTGGCTGGGGGAACCCGGCCAGATGGGCAGGGTATAAATAATAAATTATTATTATTATTATTGCATCTTTTGAAAAGAATGGAAAACAAAACGAGGAAAAAGAAATGATTGCATCCTACCATACCTGCTGAGCAAATATGAGGGAATTTCACTGCCAACCTGGGACAGTGGCTAGAGAGGTGTTTTTCACCCTTAAAGTCTCACTGTTTCAAATCCATAGTAAGCTAAGCCAACAAATGAAAGGAAAATGAGTGTAGAAAGGGTTGGTGGTCAACGCAACTGAAGATGTGCTCTGGACACTACTGGTTTGAGCCAAGGACTGCCAGCAACTGAACCAGGCAAGGTGGCGGCGGTTGAGATCAAGTGTCCATGGCAGGGAAATGGCCGGGCAACCAGGCAACCAATGGCACACGGCAATAGAATGTTCTGTTCCAACGGACGTTTCCCTCCCAAGCTGGTATTGCCTCCGGAGAGCTTCATGGAGGTTCAAATTACGAAAATTTCAAAAAACGAAAAGTTAGTGGTGCAGATATAAAACGGGGAAGGAACAACAACACCCCGGTTTTAATGGAACCCTATTTGTACAAGTGCATCATGCTGTCGCTTTCCTTACCGCAAGAAGTCATTTAAAAAAGAGAGAGCCAGTCAGAGTGTGTGGGTCTGCAATGCAAGGGAGCATAGCTGCCAAGTTATCCCTTTTTTTAAGGGATTTTCCCTTATGCTGAATAGGCTTCCTCGCGAGAAAAGGGAAAACTTGGCAGCTATGCAAGGCAGCCAAAGCGCTTTAATCCACCTTCAATTGTGCAAACCTAAATTTGCCGGCATGCCATTGAATTCCTCTTGCTAAATGGTGACAGCCTGGAGGAGCTCCCTAGTTATGTTAGGGTAGGATCCTGGAACTCCTGCGTGTTCTGTATAAAATGTTCTGGGTGTCCCTTTCCCCCGCTTTTTGGACAAATCCTTACCCTGACCTTTGACACCAGAGATTTTTGTGTGTTTTCAGGGCCTACCCTATTTCTGTGGTTGTAATCTGCTTTAACCATGTTGGATTGCGAATCTTAAATTGTTGTCACCTGTTCTGGGACCTGCTGGTGAAGGATGTGTAATAAATTTTATATAATACGGTAATAATAATGATGATGATGATGATGATGTAAATGTTTAATTATTATTTTTATAAAAAAACCTGATGGTTTAAGAGCAGAGTTTATGTCACTTCAGAAAATTGCTGAGTGCCCCAGGGCAGATGTTTGGGCAGGGCAGAGCTCAGCCCAACATCCTGTTGCCTGGGCCCCACCAAATACGTACAAGGAAGTGCAAAGGCAAGTCCTTCTGTGTTGATCTTGTTTTCCTGTTGCCTTTACCACCTCATCAGGTTAGAAGGGGACCCAAGGGACCTTTCCAAACTTGTTTCTCATGCAGTGGGTCACCTTGTCTTGACGTGTGGTGATTTACTGTGAGCACTGAGTAGTGCCTCTGGCGAT
Organism: Zootoca vivipara; assembly: GCF_963506605.1. Classification (NCBI taxonomy): domain Eukaryota; kingdom Metazoa; phylum Chordata; class Lepidosauria; order Squamata; family Lacertidae; genus Zootoca; species Zootoca vivipara. The sequence continues at coordinate 4,537,539 of NC_083280.1, read as the reverse complement.
CCAGATGTGTGCAATATTTGCACATCAGTGTCATGTTCACCTTGTGGCTTTGCGGCTGCTGCTGACATGCAAACGCTCCAGCACGTACAAACAGAGCAGGCTTCGTCAACCTGGTGCCCTCCAGATTGTTTGGACTGCAACTCCTGCCACCCGTGATAATTGGCCCTGCTGGCTGGGGTTGAAGGTTCTGGAGTGCGCCAGGTTGGGAGAGGGACAGTTGAAGAGCACGGCATTTGAGTAGCGTTACCCATAATGCAAAGTGCAAGCAGACACCCAGAGCATTCTGGGAGCTGTAGTTCTATGGAGAACTGAAGAGCCTTCTTTCACACTATCGAGGGCTAGCAACTGCGTGAAAAAAGGGATGCTTTCCAGGAAGAGAAATCTTCAGAATTCTTAGGCTTGCACCTTCTCCTACTGGACTCCAACGCAACCAGTTTCCACGAAGTCCTCGCCCAAACACTCTCCACCACCCTGCCCGCCCCATTTGCCTGTGGACATGAATTGCCATTTGAGCGCCACTTCTTTCTCTCCAAAATAGAATAGAATATTTATATATTAATGTAACACTTCTCTTTACAAAATAAATCTGGCACGAAGCAATGGGAATAATGGTCGGAAGCGGGGGGGGTGCGGGGGAGACGACAACAAGTGAACACGAAGCTGCCTGGGGTCGGCGGACACGGGAGGATCAGCGGCCCAGTCTCTGGCGCGGGGTAAACGCGTGCGGGTCTGGCCCAGCGGGACCAAGCTACAGTCTCATGTGCCTCTGCTCTGCCGTCCTCTGCCTCGGAGCAGCTGAGGCTCGGTCCGTACGCCTCCTCAGAAGGGGCTCCTCAGAGCAGCACCAACCACGGGAACCCACGTCGGGTCAACCACTCCTCTTTTGGGGTACTCTGCAGCTCACCGCCTGCAAGGGCAAATAAAAAAATTCCTTCAGTAGCACCTTAAAGACCAACTAAGTTTTTATTTTGGTATGAGCTTTCGTGTGCATGCACACTTCTTCAGATGCAAGGGCAAAGACTCAGTAAGTGGACAACAGCAAGAATTCAGTAAATGTGGAGTGGGGCTCTGAGGAAGCAGAGAGTACCCCAACCCTTCCCAAAAACAAGAGAGAGAGAGAGAGAGAGAGAGAGAGAGAGATAGCTGTCCATATTGATTCCTCTCTTTCAATGTGATATTGCATCTGAGCATCAGCCAAGGACTTTTCCCACCATCAGGCAATAGCCTTTTTCACCTGCCTTGGCTTCAGGATGAAGTTTCTGATACGGGTATTATGTGCTTGTGTCTTTTGCTGAATGGAGTGGAAGATTAGGCTGTCTCCCAGTGTGCTTTTTAAAGGTAAAGGCGCCCCTGACCATCAGGTCCAGTCGTGTCCGACTCTGGGGTTGCGGCGCTCATCTCGCTCTATAGGCCGAGGGAGCCAGTGTTTGTCCGCAGACAGCTTCTGGGTCATGTGGCCAGCATGACACAGCTGCTTCTGGCGAACCAGAGCAGTGCACGGAAACGCCGTTTACCTTCCTATTTATCTACTTGCACTTTTTGGCATGCTTTCAAACTGCTAGGTGGGCAGGAGCTGGGACCGAGCAATGGGAGCTCACCCCATCGCAGGGATTTGAACCGCTGACCTTCTAATCAGCAAGCCCTAGACTCTGTGGTTTAACCCACAGCGCCACCTGGGTCCATGCTTTTTACTATGCCTTTATTAGGTTTTTGTCATTGGTGTTTTGTAATCATAGAATCATAGGCTTGGAGGGGACCCCCAAGCATAATCTAGTCCAACCCCCAGTGGGTTTCTAATGTACACCGCCCTGATGTCTTTTGATAAAAGGTGGTATATAAATTGAAACAACAACAACAACAACAAAAAAGTAGTAGTAGTCATGGGGTCGGTGTGTGTGTGTGTATGTGTGTGACTTCAACAGTGCTTAGCTTGTTTTTGGTAGTTTGTTAATGTTGTTAATCCTGTTTTGTGCATTATGAGTGCTGCAGTGCTTTGTGATTCTTTAATACGACTTCTGTTGTGCTGTTTAGCTCAATTCTTCAGTTGTTTCGTTAATAGCATTTTTCAGAAGGTGGTTGTTTTACTGATGGTTTGTCCTGGTTTTGCTGGCGATCTGTTAATTATTCCTTACCAGTTTGTGTTGTCATGGGGATATTCTGTTGTGTTGTTGGTGTTTTTTGTTTGTAAGCCGCTTTGTGACTCGCGCGAGTGAAAAGGGGCATAGAAATATAATAAACGACTGGATGGAAATGTAGGGTAGCATTTGGGCTGCTAAGCTCAACATTTGTGTCTGCTTCCCCACCCACTTTTGTGCTGGCCCATAGCCCCAGGATGAAAAAAGTCCCCTGCCCTCTGCTCTCTAGGTCAGGCATCCCCAAACTGCGGCCCTCCAGATGTTTTGGCCTACAACTCCCATGATCCCTACCTAAGAGGACAAGTGGTCAGGGATGATGGGAATTGTAGTCCAAAACATCTGGAGGGCCGAAGTTTGGGGGTGCTTGCTCTAGGTGATGTACTGTGGCACAAAGCGGTGTCCTGCTCTTACTTGAGCCGGAAGGCGCTGTAGGGATCCAGCAAGTGAGAGCTGGCCTGCTCCAGGTTCCAGTCGAACATCTCCAGGACCTTGTGGCACTCCAGCCGTGTCTTGAGGCCCAGGCAGAAGAGTTGCTCCACCTGTGGGGAAGGACAGGGCACAAGGCTGAGCTGGGGAGGCAAGCAGGTAAAGCTCTGAGCAACAGACTCACGGGCACTGGGCACTCCACGGCCAATGGAGGAGGCTCAGTGAGCCCAGTGCAACAAGGAGACGTCGTCCTGGCAGCATTTGGATGGAAGAGCTCCTTCCCATCTTGCCAAGCAATATGGGGATGGCAAAGGAACACAGGAAGTGGCCTTGTACCCAGACTATTCCTCCCTCCATCTCCGTCAACCAGCCGCGGTTCTCCAGGATTTCAGGCAAGGACCCCCTCTCCCGGCTTGAGGCCTATTGCATGCAGAGAGGATGCCCTACAGCTGAGCCACGGCCCTCCCCACCCAAAGCACACCTCCCTGGCTGCCGTTTACCTTCAGGTACTGAATGGCCTTCTGCACGTTCCAGCTGTGGTTTTGCAGTGCCGCGTGGCACTCCTCCGTGGTGACGCCGTGAACCGTCTCTTGGACCTGCAGCGAAACGCACAAATGTAGGAAGAGACTGTTTTTTTTAAAAAAAATATTATTTCTCTGCGCACCATTCGGGCCCCCTTACGTAAATGTAGCACAGAGAAACAAAACCATAATAAGAATCCAGTTTAAAACTCCCACCCGTTCTTAGAAACAGAAACTCAGCCTGCACTAGTTTTGGTCCATCTAGCTCAGAGGTTTTCAACCTTTCTGAGTCCACGGCTCCCTTGACCAACTACCTTCTTTCTACAGCTCCCCTGTGGGGCTCAGGAGCCCAGTTAGGTCACCCCTTGCCTGTCCATTCCCAGCAGCAAGGGCTGGCAGACTGGCTGGCTGGGCTTCCTCACCCGCTTGCTTGCTTGCTTACCCCGAGGCCGCCTCAGCTCCTGGCAACCAGCACCCCCTGGCCAGTGTCAGGGACACCATTTGCCTGGGGAGCTTGTAGCCAGGGCTGCTGCAGCAAACAGCTGTGTAAGTCTTTGGGAGGGAGAGACACAAGAGGGCATCAGAGGAGGGAGGGAAGGAAAGAAAGAAAGAGGGACAGAGGCCAGGGTTGCCCGTGGCACCCCTGACACATGGTTGAAAACCACTGATCTAGCCGATTATGGCCACCAAGAACTGATAGCAGCTCTGCTTAGAAATCAGATGCCCTGACCCTGAGCAGCAGCCCTCTCCCAGTCTTGACCAGAGCCTTACCTTCCAAGTCCCGGACTGCAGAATCCGGGACTGGCAGCCGTGTGACACCGGAAGTTGCGTCGACGTAACTTCCGGTGTCGCTTTGCCCTTCTATGGGCACAAAAAATGGCCGCCGACACCGGAAGTCGCGTCTACGCACTTCCGGTCATGCGTAGATGCAACTTTTGAAGCCGCCGGCGGCCATTTTTTGTGCCCATAGAAGGGCAAATCAGAAAAAAAATGGCCGCCGGCAGGAGAAAATAACAGAGAAAAACGGGAGATGAAGTGATACGGGGGAGAAAGGTAAGTAAAAACGGGGGTTTCCCGGGGGAAACGGGGTACTTGGCAGCTATGACCAGAGCACCTAAACACAAAAAATGAGGGCTAGTGGGGAGCTTTGAGTCAAGTTTGTACACATGAAGCAGAACATTGGTCCCTCCACCACAGCACAATGGCTCTCGGGCCTTTCAGATCACCAAATGGTAATCCCCAGTCACACCGTGGGGACAGAACTGACGAAGGGCAGTTTGGAAAAGGAGGAACATAATAACTAGTGATGCCGCAGGGTGGGTGTGGGTCCAGTGGTGGAATGTGGGCCGAGCAACCAATATGACTCCTACCGTTGGGGACACCCGGCAACATTCCAGCCAATTGAAAAGAGTCAGAGGTTTCTGCCCACAGCCGTCCCTCCACCCAGGCAACCGATAGGCATTATTGCCATTTAGGGACACAATCTAGCCAGGAAAAAGCTCTCCCGGAGGGCAAAGAGCAAGGAGGTGTGGGGCTTGGGGAGGCTTCCAAGGGTCAGATAATCTCGGAGGGCCACGTTTTGGCCCATTGGCCTGAGATCCTGCACCCTTGTTGCCGCAGGAGTCCTTGGCACAGGACCAGGGCACAGAATTTGGGCGTCTACCTTTAGCACATGGTGCACCCAGACAATGCGACAAGTCACGTTTTCAAATAAAAAGGTTGGTTTCGAAGCGTCCCCGACCCAAGAGAGCCACTCACCAGCCGTATTTTCTCCGAGGGCCTGGGGCTATCGGAGCTGTCGTAGATGATCTTCTGAAGGCCGCAGGAAGCCTTGAAAGGGACGTTGCTGTTGTTGGAGGAGAAGTTGGCTTTGTAGTCAGGCTGCTGCTGGACCATGGGTCGGACGGTGGCCGTGGTGACCACCCTGGCTGGAGGCGGGGCTTCCTCGGGGTTCTTGGCCTCCTTGAAGAACTTCTCGTACTTGTCCAGGTAGGGCGGGCGCTCGGGGAGGAGGTAGTAGTGGGTGTTGCTGACCTTCCGGCCGTCTTTGACGATGGGCAGGATGCAGGGCCCTTTGGCGCCCTCCTTGCCTTGCGCTTGGATCACCTTCGGGGTGGCGTACTTGGGGTCCAGGGCAAAGCTCTGGGTGGTGGGCATGGGCTGCTTCCCGGGTGACGTGGACAGGAACGCCCCCAGGGACAACGGGGAGCACAGGTTGGTCCTTGGCTGCGGGGACCCCCCTTGCAGAGCCATGGGGCTGGGAGTTCTGGAGCCAGGCTGGGACAATGGTTCTCGTGGCGGGATCTGGGGCGGCCGGTCCTCCTCGCCCGCCGAGGCCGGCGATAGCTCCCCGGACCAGCGCCCGTGCTCATTCCGGCGGATCGGTCGGGGCAGGATGGGGACGCGAGGGGGGATCTGGGGCTTGTCCTCACCTGGGCTGGGCATGGAGGCCACAGAGGAAGCGCCCACGGGCACGTTGAGGTGCTTCATGCATTCCTGCTGCAATTCTTGGAAGAGCTCGGTCGTCTGGGCAGGGCTCGGCTGCTTGATCTCCTTGGGCGGCAGGAAGAGGTTGTCCTCCAGCGGGAGAGCCATGGGGTCTTCCTTGGACCCAAAGCCATCCCCGGTCTCCCCCTTCTCCCAGTTTTTGCAGCTGCCCCGGCGCCCCACCAGCCCTTCTGCGCTGTTGATGGAGCACACCTCGAAGTCGTCTTCGTCTTGAGCTACGTCGTCGTACGCGGGGGGCGGAGGGAGGGGCCGGGTGTCCCAGTCCACGATGGGCGTCGGGTGGAGGGGCCGGGGCAGTGCTTGCGTGGGGCTCTGAGGGGGTGTCTTGTCCAAGAGGGAGAAGGCTTCCATGGCCAGCTTCGCCAGAGACGGAGCACAGAGCTCCCCAATGGGCGACGGGGTGGTGGGGACGGGTTCGTCCCCAAAGTCGATCAGCGTTACCTCGCTGCCGGGCAGAGCGCCTCCCTTGGTCCGGGGCAGTAGGAGCCTCTCACCCACTTTGGTGCCGGAGATGCGGGCCGATGGCTTGGCCGGGCGCAGACCTCGCCCCGTGCCGGGCTTCTTCAGACAGAGGTGCTTGAGGCCTAAGGAGAGGGGGTTGTCCTCTTCGCTCACAGGGTCGTACGAGGGCTCTGGAAGGGAAAAGGGGACTGGGTGAGGTCCTGGGGGCAGAGGGCGCTCCGATGCTCATGGGCTATCTGAGCTAGGAAGAGGAGTCCCCATCCTTCTGGAATCATACCATCTGACCCCAAGAAGGCCACTCGGAACTCACAAGGTTGGGTTATGGGGAACCCTGGTCATCTCAATAACCCTGCCAACCTCTAGTTGTGTCTTTGCCAAGCAGATGCCCTCTAGATGTTTCGGAGTACCAGGCCCATCACCCAAAACATCTGGAGGGCACCAGGTTGGCAAAAGTTGCTTGATACTGCCATAATATCCTATACAACTCTCAACACTTTGATGACTGCCCCATTGCTGCCCCTGCTCATCAACCCCCAACCCTTCCTCTACCCTTTGGTTTCACCAACGTCTGAAAGGATGATACAGAGCTTTGATATCCCTAAAGGATTTAGGGGTAGGTGATCATTTGAGGTCAAGATTTTTAGCTTTTGTTTTTTTCCACAGCAAGGGTGGCCATGGGCAGTGGTGGGGAATCCCCTTTGGTCCATAAACAAACTGTGATAGAATCAGAGAGTTGGATGGGATTGACCGTAACTTGCTACTGCAGTTTGGGATGGCTCATTCTGTGCCCCCTGCAGTTCAGCCATGGAAGTCCAAACCACAATATTCCGCAAGCAGAGAGAAACAGGGCCCCTCCAGAGGTCATTTTTATCGTGCCTCAGGATGCAATGATATGCAACACAGCTTGTCAGTACTGTTTTGGGGCAGAAGTACTGCTTTGTTCCTAAATGGGGAATGTCACATAGTTTCCTACTGAGATCCTGTAACCTTTTAAACTACTAATGTCCCAGTTCATTATTATTTTTTGTCCCCCCTTTCTTGCACCATAGGGAAAGAGGGCCCTTGTAGATGGCAAAAATGCGGTAACATTGGGGAAGCGTCGCAGAACAGCCAATATAGTGGAATTATGTGTGTGGACAGCCCCGTATTAAATCCACCACTGATACACTATTGTTGCATCAGAGACAGAGAAGACACCCCTCCAACAAACTAGCACCGATCTGGAGGAGCCTGGAGGAAAACAGAGAGAGCAGACCTGCTACAAAGAAAGATCTGTCTGGGGCAAACAGCTGAAAATAGCGATCCTGCACCCCCCCTCCCCCAAGCCACAAAGACCGAACTACTCGCTGTTCTGCTTTGCTGTCTCCACCATCCATGCATTGAACACACACATGCTTCTTAGAGCCATGGAATCGTAAGGTTGGAAAGGGACCCAAGGGTCATCCAGTCCAGCCCCCTGAAATGCAACCCCCTTGCTTCCTCCCTGCACACTCTACACAGCCATGCATCCTCCCACCTGCCCTAGCTTCCTCCCCCCGCCCCCACCCCGTTCTTACCTCTGCCAGGTAACAAGGTTAGTACATGATGCAAGGGTGCACCCCAGCTCAGTGTGATTCACACGCCTTTGGGGGACATCCTTTTCTCCCCTAAACTCAAAAGGGAAGCAGGGACTTGAAAGCTTTGGCCCTGGCGACTGGACGTGGATCCATGAAACCATCTTAAGCTAAGCTCCTGTCGCTTTCTGCTCCGGTACGCAGGAATGGATCCATCTAGCTCAGTATCACCTACACTGACTGGCAGCAGCTCTCTGGGGTTTCAGGCAGTGGTTACTCCCAGCCCCACCGCCTCTCATAACACTAGAACTTGTGGATACCCCGAGAAGCTGAGCGTTGGAAAATCCAGGTCAAATAAAAGGAAGTCCTTCACATAATGCAGAGTTAAAACTGTGGAACTCACTGCTACAGGAGGCAGTGGTGGCCACCAACACAGAAGGCTTTAAAAGAAGACTGGACAAATTACTGGAAGAGAAGACTATCAATGAGTATGATGTCCCAGCACTTCCTCCATAATTGGAGGCAGCAATGCTCGTGAATCCCAGTTGCTGGAAGCCACGGGAGGGGAGAGTTGCTCTCATGCTTGAATCCTACTTGTGAGTTTTGCATAATGGGCATCTTTTTGCCTAATGTAAGAGCAGGATGCTGGACTAGATGGGCCACTGGCCTGATCCAGCAGGCTTGTCTTGCGTTCTCATGTTCCTTCTACTCAAGGTTCTGTGCTGAGGTTTTCACCCTCTTCCCGTAACTCAACTTTGGGAAATGTGGTACCCAGAGGATATTTTGTACCATGGCTCCCACTTGCCCTAACCAGCATGGCCAACGGTCTGGGATGATGGGAGTTGTAGTCTAACAACCCCTGGAGGGCAACATGAGATCTACTCCTGCTGCAAAGTTTGGGCTTATCGGTGTGTTTTCTGTTTCCACCAACTGCAGACAGCAAAGTGGAACTGGGTTGGGGAGAAGTCGTCATCAACAACGTACAAAGACTGGGTTGCACTTAGGCGAAGCGTATGGGAGAAGGGAATATTCTTTAGTGGGTGTTAATGCAGCACCTGGCGTGCTATGGTCCATGGGGTCACGAAGAGTCGGACACGACTGGACGACTAAACAACAACAAATGCAGAAACTGAATTAAAACCTGCATGGAAAAGTATGGTGCAAATTTATAACGACATAGGAAATCAGAGCTAGGATGGGGACCCAGCAGGATAAAGGGGTGTGCGCATGTGTCTGTCTGTCTTTCCGTGAAGACAGGCTTTGGCGGACTGAGAAGATGAGACAAAGAGTGGGTCCAAGAGTCATAGAATCATAGAACTGTAGAGTTGGAAGAGACCACAAGGGCCATCCAGTCCAACCCCCTGCCAAGCAGGAAACACCATCAAAGCATTCTTGACACATGCCTGTCAAGCCTCTGCTTAAAGACCTCCAAAGAAGGAGACTCCACCACACTGCTTGGTAGCAAATTCCACTGCCGAACAGCTCTTACTGTCAGGAAGTTCTTCCTAAGTCAAGAAGGTGCATGTGCTGTAGAAGGAAGTGAGGAGCAGGTGGGGCTTGTCCACCTGGGAAGGGCCCCCACGGGTCATCTCTAGTCCAACCCCCTGCAATGCAGCAATCTCAGCTAAAACATCCCTGACACGTGGCCATCCAACCTCTGCTTGAAAACCTCCAAGGAAGGAAAGCCCACAACCTGAACCTCCTTTCTTGTAACTTGAAGCCATTAGTTCAAATCCTACCCTCCAGAGCGGGAGAAAAGAACCTTGCTCCCTCTTCCGTAGGACAGCCCTTGAGATATTTGAAGATGGCTATATCTCCTCTCAGTCTCTGCTTCTCCAGGCTCAACATGCCCAGCTCCTTCAACCGTTCCTCATAAGGCCTGGTTTCCAGACCCTTGATCCTCTTGGTGCCCCCTCCCCCTGCACAGCTTCCGGCTTGTCAATATCCTTCTTAAATTGTGGTGCCCAGAACTGGACACAGTATTCCAGGTGGGGCCTGACCAGGGCAGAATAGAGCGGCACTAGGTGGCGCTGTGGGTTAAACCACTGAGCCTAGGGGCTTGCTGATCAGAAGGTCGGCAGTTCGAATCCCTGTGACGGGGTGAGCTCCCGTTGCTTGGTCCCAGCTCCTGCCAACCTAGCAGTTCGAAAGCACGTCAAAATACAAGTAGATAAATAGGAACCGCTACAGCGGGAAGGTAAACGGCGTTTCCATGTGCTGCTCTGGTTTGCCAGAAGCGGCTTTGTCATGCTGGCCACATGACCTGGAAGCTGTACACTGGCTCCCTCGGCCAATAATGCAAGATGAGCGCGCAACCCCAGAGTCGGTCACAACTGGACCTAATGGTCAGGGGTCCCTTTACCTTTACCTTTACTGCTTCCCTTGGCACTAGACTTCTGTAGTTGCAGCCTAGAATCACATCAGCTTTCTTTGCTGCTGTGCCACACTGCCGATTCCTCCCTAGGTAGAAGTATTCCTGTGTTCTCGCTTGCGCAACTCTCTGAGTCCCCCACATGCAGCCAGGCAGGGATGTTTGAATGCAAGGCAGGGAGCTCTCCCAGCTCACACCGGGGGACACACACACACACACACACACACACACACACACACACACACATGCACACCCTGGTACCTGTGAAGAGAGGAGCTAAGAGAGTGCACAGAGAGCAGGCGCAGGGGGCAGGGTAGCCTGAGAAGCGCCCCCACTTACTCTTTAGGAGGATCGAGGGCTGAGGTGGCCGAGGCGGTGGCTCCCCTGCAGGAGAAAGAGAGAGAGAGAAACAGAGAGACCCCACAGAAGAGAGAGAGCAGAGCATCAGTGAGCATCATGCGTGGGGCAGAGGGGTGGTGGGGGTGCAAGAAGCAGCTAGAGAAGAGGCGAGGGGCGGTGCAGACAAGCCGTTCTGAACCCGGCGTTTCTCAAACTTGGGTCTCCACTTGTTGTTGGACTACAACTCCCATCATCCCTGACCACCGGTCCTGCTAGCTAAGGATGATGGGAGTTGTAGTCAGACAACAGCTGGAGACCCACGTTTGAGAAACACTGCCTAAATGTTGTGGGACTCCAACTCCCATCAGCGCCAGGCAGCATGGCCATTGGACAAGGGATGATGGCAGTTAAGAGTCTGACAACCTCCAGAGAGCCACAAATTCTCCTCCTCTGGTTTAAAGCCACCAGGTGCATGGAGAGAGGAGGCGGTTGCTGCAGGTGCCGCACGGGATTCGCCCTGAAGTCTGAGGAAACGTAAAAAATAATCCAGGTGTGTACCGCTGCAAAGGACTGAATGGGAAGGAATGGGATGTGAAAGTTTGGTTATATTGCGGAAATGCCCAAATTGTGCAAAGCGGTCCCATGAAGGCAGGGAAGTCACTGCAATTGACACCCGTTTTGGGGTAGGAAAATGGAGTACATCTGGTTAAAGAATCGCAGAATTGTAGAGTTGGGAGGGACTTCCAAGGGACGTCCAGGGCAGGAATCACAGAACTGGTTTTTCAAAAATTTCAAGATCAACCAAATTTCCCATGCCTTCCCATTGAATAGAGGAACCGCATCATATTTTGGCACTATAGCCTGCAGCATAGCTGCCAAGTTCTCCCTTTTTAAAAGGGAAATTCCATTATGCTGAATAGGCTTCCTTGCGAGAAAAGGGAAAACTTGGCAGCTATGGCCTGCAGATAGTCAGTGGTTCTAAACGTAGGGGGTTAAGACTATCCACTTACATTCTTGCATTTCTTCAGTAGCACCTTAAAGACCAACTAAGTTTTTATTTTGGTATGAGCTTTCGTGTGCATGCACACTTCATACGAAAGCTCATACCAAAATAAAAACTTAGTTGGTCTTTAAGGTGCTACTGAAGGAATTTTTTTATTTTGCTTCGACTCAGACCAACACGGCTACCTACCTGTAACTAATTCTTGCATTTGTTTATTACATTTAGCTATTGTTTATTTCACCCTTCCCTCTAAGGAGCTCAGGGTGGCACACAGGGTTCTTCCCCACTCCCCATTTTATGCTCACAACAACCCTGCGAGGTAGATCAGGCTGAGAGAAGGCATTGACTGGCACCCAAGATTACACCCGTTGAGCTTCATGGGGCTGAGTGGGGATTTGAACCCTGTTCTCCTGGGTCTTAGTCCAACACTCTAACCACTATGACACACTAGATGATGCAGATCTGCCTTCGCCAACCTGGGGCCTGACCACTCGCGCCAAAATATCTGGAAGACCCCCAGGAAGTGAAGGCAGATTCAAACATTCTTGCTGCAACTCCCCCCCCCCCCCGCTAGAGACTTCCACAACAGCCCCCTTCTGAAATTGACATCTATGAAGCAGAGGAGCCAGACAAAACAAAAAGCTTGGGGGAAATGAGGAGAAACATTGGAAGCCCAAGAAGCCATTGCAAAGCCAGTAAAAGCCCAGAGGACAACACCACCGTTTGATCTCCAGGTAACACGAGACCTTCTTAAACCTTCCAGGATCACCGTGTGTCAAAGGGAGAAATTATTCAAGCTAGCCAGGCTTCCTTGAGGTGCAGCTGCAACATCACACATAGAGACTACAACACCCAGCATGCAGTGCAGGGGGTGATGACACAGAAAAGCATGCTGGGTCTTGTAGTTACGGTGCATTCATCCAAACCCATAACTACAGATATGCCAGGCTCAGGCTGAGCTGGGCAGGATCTAGCACTGGCAAGAGGAGTGGGGGGGGGAGCGGATGGGTGAGGGATTGGGTTTGGGGGGCACAGGGACCTCCTTACTTTTCGCTCTCCCGGGGAGCTGCGTGGGCCTGGCTGCATTTAAGTCCACTCCTAGGACATCGGGAGGGTCCATAGGGTTGCCCAGGTAGAGCCTGCAGAGAATGACGGAAAGGAGAAAAGCGTATAAACCAGTGGTTCCCGGACTTTTTAGAGCCACGGACCTGTTGGTTCCGTAAATACATCCCCAGGGCCCCCTACCCTATAAAAAGCATGATTCAGAATAGCAGTTTACAGGAAGATAACATCAAAATTCCAAGCAGTAACAATTAGCTGCACATTCATTCAAAACCCAACTAAAGCCATTTAGTTTAATTAAATCAACAAAACTGACGAACTTGAGCCAGGGATACCAGTTTCTTACAGTCTGATAGTCATTTACACATCCTAGGTAATCCCAACCCCCACCCCCCACCCCAGGGGGCAGTACTGCCCACTTTGGGAACGGAAACACTGATTTTAAAAAAAGGCAGTCTCACCGCCACAACTTCTGAACCCTTAAGGCACGATCAGCTGCACAGAATGCAAATGCATGGTGGTCTCTGTCCCCAAAGCCACCAGGGCTGGCGTCAGGTGTGGGTCAGCAGCCAAAACAATAATGCAGCCAAATCTTTATTCCGGGAAACAAACCACAGTTCAGGCCTAGTGGTCTCAGCAACTCTTTCTTGGGAGATCCTGATGCAGCAATTGCGAGGATTGAAGGTGCCCACCTTCCCAGGAACCCTCCTCTCCAGAAACACCCACTGCTCTGCCCATTTCATTTCTCCAGGGGTTCTTGGAGACCAGCAGGGAGGGGAGCTTGCCGCAGCAGGAGGGTTAGGCTCCCTGGATTCTTCAGCAGCCTGTCGCCACTCTGTCTCCCTCTTCTCCTGCCTCTGAGTCTGGACTGCCCTCTGCCACCATCTCTTCCTGCTCACTAAACCCTGTTGACTCTCCGGCTCGTGACACCTCCCAGTCTGCTCCTTCTTTACCCTCTGACCACTCGTCATCATCCTGCCGCCAATGCCCGGGCTCTGGGCCTTCTTCCCTTGGGGGTTCCCCAGGGGGTTCCCTGGCTGTTGCCTCCCACTGCTTTCCCCCCCCCTTACATCAAGCCAGGCCAGGACAGAAGGCTTACAGATCCCCCTGTGATGTCCATAGCAGCGGCCTTCCTAGAGGGAAATTCTTTTTAAAAAAATTTAAAAAATTTATCCTTCTTTAAAAAATAACATAACATTCCATATACAGTACATCAATCAACAAACACAAAAAGAGAAAAGAAAATTCGCATATAACATCAACATAAATTCCAATCTGGCAAAAAGAAAAGGAAAGGAAAAAAGAAGAAGAAAAGAACAGAACAGAACAAAAAAAAAAGATCAAAGAAAAAAAGATCAAAAAACATTAAAACAATTAAAAATTCTTCCGAATGATAACATACCGTTTCCTATGACTCTCTTTGTACCTTGCTTTCTTAATATATTTATTTTATTATCCATTTATTATCCATCTTTCGTTGTCTTATTTAATTAAATTCTCTCTTTAAACGATATTCAATCTAGGCAGACTACCAAGTCAGTTTTCATACCCTCCTTTTTAAGGTGTTCCTCCACTAGTTTCCACTCTTTCTGTGTTCTCTGCTTGGATAGGTTCCTTATAGCGGCTATCATTTTGTCCAAATTCATATATTCCATTAATTTAACTTCCCATTCCTGCACTGACGGTACCTCTTCCCCCTTCCATTTTTGCGCTATCAAGATCCTCGCTGCCATTCCAGCATATAATAATATATTCCTTCTGTCCTTAGGAATGCTTTCGGGAACCATACTTAACAAAAACAGCTCCTAGAGGGAAATTCAAACAATTGGCCCAGGGGACAAAAAGCAAAGTTTTCTGCCAGGCCAACAGCTACCTGGGGGGTGGGGGGTGGGTTTGAATCTGCTGCACTTATACCCAAGTTTGTTCCTGGACACTTAAAAAAAAACCTGCCCCACCCTGCTCCATGGGTCGTCCTGTTAAACCCAGCCCAAGTTTTGGGTGTTGCCGGGCACCCCAGTTTCGATCCAACCAGCGCCGTGGGGAGCAGGGAAGGCCAGGCAAGGTGTGGCTGGCATAGCAAGAGGGCAAGGGCAGTGTTGGTACACCTTGCCGGCTGCAATGGGAACATCTCGGGCTTGGCACAGCCTGAACGCGCTGCTGCATCTGCCGCCCACACAAGAGCTGACGAAACACAGACTCTAAGCCCAGAGACGGTTCCTCGGAAAGAGAGGGCGCAACTCGTAAACATGACTCTCCTTTGCCTCTGAGCTGCAGGAAGGTCCTGGGGGCTCACGCATGGGAAAGTTGCCAGCCCAAGGTGTGAGGCTTGGCAGCGGGCACAACACAAGCCTGCCTGCCTTGGTTAAGAGCAGGCGGTTGGTTAAGAGAGGGAGAGGCCAAGCCAAACTCACAACATTCGTGGCTTAGAGTCATAGAATTGTAGAGCGGGAAGGGACCCCAAGGGTCATCTTAACTTACGAATCCATGACAGGTGGCCATCTAACCTCTGCTTGAAAACCTCCAAGGAATGAGAGTCCACCAGCTTCTGAGGGAGTCCGTTCCCTGGTCAAACAGCTCTTACTGTCAGAAAGTTCTTCCTGATGTTTAGTCAAAGCCTCCTTTCTTGTAGCTTGAAGCCACTGGCTCGGGTCCTACCCTCCAGAGCAGGAGAAGACAAGCTTGCTCCACCTTCCATGTGATATTTGAAGGTGACTGTCGTATCACATCTCAGCCCTCTCCAGGCTAAACATACCCAACTCCCGCATAAGGCTTGGTTTCCAGACCCTTGACCATCTTGGTTGCCCTCCTCTGCACACCTTCCAGCTTGTCAATATCCTTCTTAAATTGTGGTGTCCAGAACAGGACACAGGACTCCAGATGTGGCCTGACCAAGGCAGAATAGAGTGGGACTATTGCTTCCCTTGATCTGGGCACTAGA
The DNA here is from genome assembly GCF_963506605.1 of Zootoca vivipara. Classification (NCBI taxonomy): domain Eukaryota; kingdom Metazoa; phylum Chordata; class Lepidosauria; order Squamata; family Lacertidae; genus Zootoca; species Zootoca vivipara. The sequence goes on along the minus strand of NC_083280.1, from coordinate 4,522,221 downwards.
CTTCTGTTGATGCAGCTTAGAATACCAGTAGCTTTTTCTTGCAGCTGCGCCACACTGTTGAAAGGCACAAGCCACGTAGCAATAACCCACAGGCCCCAACTTCTGCAAAGTCCATGGCAACGGTGCTCGTGACCCATCAGAGGGGCTCAGGGTTGGAACAAGCATGACTTTTCAGAGGTCAAACTGGAATCTGAACATTCTGAAACTATGAAAAGTTCTGGATTTCCTGGCAATAAATGGCCAAAATCTAAATTCAGGGGGGGGGGAATATGAGAATCTAGAAGCACATTTTGTGTGTGTGTGTGTGTGTGTGTGTGTGTGTGTGTGCAGTTGTTGTTGTTTCAGGGGGCGGGAGTATCACTCAGGCAGCAGAATCTTTAGTATGGACAAACAATTCTTTAAAAAAAATACATGTATATCGAATGACATTTAGGATTCAACTCTCACGGGATTGCCAATCTGAAGATTTAAAATGCAAGGCGTCCTTACAGTGTGGGCAGAATTTGGAGCACACCTGCATTGGAATGACAACAATTCTGCAGAGAGGGGGCGTGCCGGCCAAACATGAGCAGGACAAGGTACAACTTGGTCGCAGTTGATGCAGTTGCAAATTTCTGTCCCGGATGGTCTGTGCCACTCATTTGCAACTAGTGCATGGTCTGTGCCACTCATTTGCAACTAGTCTGTGGCCACGGCTTGGTCCTTGCACGCCACATGGCTTGCAGGAACCAAGCCCCCTGAAGGAGTGCACCTGAGCCAAAAGCTCCATTGCCAGCGGTGGCAAGCGGTGTCCGTTGGGACTGGTAGGGTGGAAGGTTGGGAGCCTGGCAGCAGGTGGCGCCAGAGAGCCAACGACAAGGTCAGCCAGGCCGGTCTCGTTTTGCTCCCATCCTCCTGCCCACAGAGACTGAGAAGGAGCAAGCAGGCAGTCTGGGCTACCCTCTGGACTGGGTGGAAGACAGAAGCCACAAAGGTGCAAGGGTGAGGGCAGACTGAGCGTGGTGGGGCAGCCCCCCATCTGCCCTACCCAGGCCCATAACTTGCCCTGGAACAGCTCCCCAGGCCATTTCTTGACCGTAAGGGGACTTGGGCCACTGGCCCAGAAGCCAGGTAGCCTTGGCCAGCGGCTGTGGGTGGGAACATGCATGTTTCCCCCCAGTGGCATTAGTTCAAGGGGGCAGGCAACCTTGGGACCAGCCACGTCCCCCACAGCCACGAGGCTACGGCCGGTCCTTCCGGCAATCCCCCGCACAGCAGTGGGGGAAGGAAACTGGGGGTGGAAGAGAAAAGAGCCAATGTTCTTACTCGTCAATCTTATCGGGGAAGCCCCAGCACTGGTGTGGGTTGGTGTCTCCATGGCCCGTGTGGATGAAGCTGTTTTTGAGGGGCTGGCTGATGTCGTGGGCGGAGAGCCCTGCCACCGAGGTCACCGTGTTGCGCGGGAACTGGCCCACCTTCAGGGTCCGTTTGTTCTGACCCCGCCACCAGTAATTCTCAGCCCTGGGGAACAAAATTGGGACAGGTTAGGAGGTCACAGCAGTCACGAAATTAAAAGACGCCTGTTTCTTGGGAGAAAAGCAATGACAAACCTAGACAGCATCTTAAAAAGCAGAGACATCACCTTGCCGACAAAGGTCCGTATAGTTAAAGCTATGGTTTTCCCAGTAGTGATGTATGGAAGTGAGAGCTGGACCATAAAGAAGGCTGATCGCCGAAGAATTGATGCTTTTGAATTATGGTGCTGGAGGAGACTCTTGAGAGTCTCATGGACTGCAAGAAGATCAAACCTCTCCATTCTGAAGGAAATCAGCCCTGAGTGCTCACTGGAAGGACAGATCCTGAAGCTGAGGCTCCAATACGTTGGCCACCTCATGAGAAGAGAAGAATCCTTGGAAAAGACCCTGATGTTGGGAAAGATGGAGGGCACAAGGAGAAGGGGACGACAGAGGACGAGATGTTTGGACAGTGTTCTCGAAGCTACGAACATGAGTTTGACCAAACTACGGGAGGCAGTGCAAGACAGGAGTGCCTGGCGTGCTATGGTCCATGGGGTCACGAAGAGTCGGACACGACTAAACAACAACAACAACAACAACAACAACAACAACAACAGGAGGTCCGGAGGAAAGCAGGTCGGGTTTGTTCTCCCCAGGGACAGAGCATCAGCAAGCACCTGTACATTATAGGATGGGGAATCACAGAAAGGAGATTCCGACCAAACATCAGGAAGAACTTTCTGATGGGAAGAGCTGTTCGACAGTGGAACGGACTTCCCTTGAGAGGTGGTGCTTCCTTGGAGATTTTTAAGCAGGACCTGAGCAGAGGAGCGTAAGATATTCAGAAGCATTGCTGCCTCCAAATTTGGCAGCAGAGCATAGCCGTTATGGCCAGTAGCCATCAAGAGCCCTCTCCTCCTTCATGAGTTGGCCCAATTCTCTTTTAAAGCCACCCAGGTTGGTGGCCATCTCTGACCCTTGTGGCAGGGAGTTCCATAGTTTAACTGTGCGCTGCCTGTCCTGAATCTCCCAACATTCAGCTTCACTCACGAGTTCTAGTATTAGGAGAGAGGGAGGAAAGCTTTTCTCTATCCACAGTGCAAAGAAAGGCAATCTTAAGTGGTGCTTACAGGGCAAAAGCTCGAGCAAGCAAGCCAAGCCACACATTACAGAGGGACATAGCACCGAGTCTGTAGTGTGAGGGGAATTCTGGGTAAGGATTAAACCTTGGGTTTTGACCCTGCATAGCTTACAGGGGTGTATAATCCTGGTAGGTGGAGGAGTGTGTGTTTGTTCCCCTTTAAAGAGAAAAGTTCCCCTCTTTGTTTTCCTTAATTGCTTGGATGTGATTAATTGCTGCCTGGAAGAAAGAAGATGTTATCTGGGAGTATGGTGCTAAAAGCTAAATCCCCTACAGCTGGGGAAATTTGGGAGGGGCTCCTATCCCAGGGTCTTTGTGAATTAACATTCTCACAGCTGTATTACCTTGTTTTGCTATGCCAAATTAGGAGCTAGGTCTTTAATCATTGGATCTTGACTGATTAAAGCAGGCATCCCCAAACTTCGGCCCTCCAAATGTTTTGGACTACAGTTCCCATCATCCCTGACCACTGGTCCTGTTAGCTAGGGATCATGGGAGTTGTAGGCCAAAACATCTGGAGGGTCACAGTTTGGGGATGCCTGGATTAAAGTATTCCTTTCATTGGCTTAAAATCGCAATACCTCGTGGGGTTAATGAGGATATACCTGTATACTCGAGTCTAGAGGTGCAAATGGCCCTCCCTTGTTGAAGCAAATGCCTGAAGTTGAGAAGATTGCTGAAAGTCTGCCAGAGTGTTTGCCATGCCCCTTGCGGGAGTGCAGGGACGGAGGGAGAGACTTTGTGATTTAATTTTAAGACGGCACTTTTATGTGTGAGTATGTTAGATAGTAGTAATATCAATAAAGGTTTTTGTTTTTATTTGTATGCTTTGTAAGAAACGTGCACCCTCTTTATAAGTAATTTTAGTTACAATAAATACTGAAAAGTATTTCTTGGTTGGTCTTACTTGCCTTTGAATGAGTGAAGCTGAATCCAGAGCCAGACCATTCGACCGCTACTAGATATTTTGTTGTTAATTTGGGTTATAATTTGTGAGTTAAACTGTGCAACCCAGATAAGGGCAGAAGGAGTCTCCCTAAACCTTCTAAGTAATAGCACGACTGGGAGTGGTGGCAGACTACTGTAACTGAATCATAGAATCGTAGGGTTGGAAGAGACCACAAGGGCCATCCAGTCCAACCCCCTGCCAAGCAGGAAACACCATCAAAGCATTCTTGACATATGCCTGTCAAGCCTCTGCTTAAAGACCTCCAAAGAAGGAGACTCCACCACACTCCTTTGCAGCAAATTCCACTGCCGAACAGCTCTTACTGTCAGGAAGTTCTTCCTAATGTTTAGGTGGAATCTTCTTTCTTGTAGTTTGAATCCATTGCTCCGTGTCCGCTTCTCTGGAGCAGCAGAAAACAACCTTTCTCCCTCCTCTATATGACATCCTTTTATATATTTGAACATGGCTATCATATCACCCCCTTAACCTTCTCTTCTCCAGGCTAAACATACCCAGCTCCCTAAGCCGTTCCTCATAAGGCATCGTTTCCAGGCCTTTGACCATTTTCGTTGCCCTCTTCTGGACACGTTCCAGCTTGTCAGTATCCTTCTTGAACTGTGGTGCCCAGAACTGGACACAGTACTCCAGGTGAGGTCTGACCAGAGCAGAATACAGTGGTACTATTACTTCCCTTGATCTATATGCTATACTCCTATTGATGCAGCCCAGAATTGCATTGGCTTTTTTAGCTGCTGCATCACATTGCTGACTCATGTCAAGTTTGTGGTCTACCAAGACTCCTTAGCAACTGTATTGCTAAGCTCTAAACTAGCCCCTGGCTTTAAGTAAGTTCCCGCTGGGGTAGGAGGGGCTTCAAAGAATCGCTACAGAGTCACTAGCCAACATGACCTTAGGAATATAGGCAGCTGCTTCATTTTAACAAGTCAGACCAATGACTGGCAGCAGCCCTCCAGGGAGCCTTTCCCAGCCCTACCCAGAGATGCTGCAAACCTGGGTTATTTTTTGCATCCAAACAGATGCTCCAGCGCTGAGCGACTTACATCCCTTTCCCCACCTGGCTGGGAAACAGGGGGGAATTCCTCCCTGACTCAAACCAAGGGTGGCAACGAGCCAAACAGTCTGAGAAAAAAGCCATTCACTGAGTCACCATTCCGGTAAGAAATTGATGGTTTGCAACCCTGTGACATCGGCTGCCTTTCATGGTGGAATTTCCTGATGCTTCCGAGGGAGAAGTTCCAGAATGGGCAGGAACAAGAGAATCGGTGCAAGCGGGAGGCACACTTTTCAAGATTTCTGTGAGCTGACACGGAATATTCTGAAAACAGGTTCTTCTTTTTTGGGGGGGGGCAAGGCGTTCCAGAACGAAGGTACGACTGTCCTATGGAAATATGCATTCTTATTTGACTGATGGAGTAGGGAAAATATCAGCGGCTGCTTTAAAGTTCAAAATACATTGGAAACTTCCCCCCCCCTGAAGAGGCTTGGAGTGATTCAAAACCCAAAGAATCCTGGGAACTGTAGTTTGGCAATGGTTTGGGGAATTGTCGCTCTGAGAGAGGATAAACTACAGCTCCCTGGATTCTTCTCAAGGTGCTTTAAACGTGCTCTAACTATATGGCGTGTGCAAGCCATACAGTCTATGTTTTGCTTTCGGCGTGCCATGAAATCCAGCCTGATTAAGCAGCCTTTCAACAGTTGGGAAACCTTTGCTCAGTTCTTCGGTGCCCCGAGTGTGAGACTGTTAATCCAGAACTGAGCGGAGGGCCTGCCGCTCTGTGTTCACAAGGGAGGAGGCGCCGGCTCCACCTCTCGCTGCCGCCCTCCCGTTCTCCACGCTGAGTAATAAGTTGGCACAGAAAGACGACTCATCGAGAAGGTAAACAGGAAAGGGGGTGAGCCAGCCCTGATTGCAAGCGGGTGACTCACTAGGTAACTTCAGGAGACAGCCGTCCTCCAGCCTGCACTGTTAGCAGCCGGAAGAGCACCTGCTCAGAGTTCTGGCCGCAGCCGTGTTAAGCTGTGGGACTCCCTGCCACAGGAGGCAGTGACGGCCACCAACTTGGACGGCTTCCCATTTGGGGCAGGGTGCTCTTCTGATGTTCTTATTGAACCTCCAGGTCCAGAAGCACTCTATCTAGCCTTCTAGGTTTTTTTAGGAGCATTGGGCCATTGTGGGAACAGGATGCTGGACTAGATGGGCGCCTTCTTTCGCCTGATCCTGCAGCTCCAGGGCTCGTCTTATGGTCTTCTGCCTGCTAGAGAACTTCTCCTGCACACCTGAGCAGCTCCCATAAGTCCCCATGAGCTATGACACAACTATTTCTAGAATCAATATTGGGTCTGGTTTCTTTTCTTCTTTTGAAAAACCCATTCATCTCCAGTTTGGTGTAGCGGCTGGATGACTGAGCTGGAACCCAGCAGGCCAGGGTTTAAATCCCCACTCGGCCAGGAAGCTCAATGCCTCTCAGCCTAACCTACCTCATAGGGTTGTTGTGAGGATAAAGCTGGAAGTTGGTGGTGCAGGGACATATAGCCCCCATCCTGAGCTCCTGGGATATATATCTAACAACCAACCAACCAAGTCCGGTCCATTGACATTAATGTCAAAGAGATTATGCAGAGTTTTAAAACTAGATCATACGCTCAAAACCTTTCTATTTCCCTCCACGGCAGGGGGAAATCTGCCATGGAGGAAGTTAACTTTTAAAGCTTTGCAGCCACGTTGCTACTGAGGGTGATTTGTGCCCACAGAGGTTGCGAGGAGGGGTCCCTGAAAAGTGTGCCAAGTCACCATGAGCGCATGAGCAGAGAGCAGAGAGCAGCCGAGCTCGGGGCAGCCCCGAGAGTCACCCAACCCAACACGGTTCTGTGCTGCTTTTTAAAATGGGCTTCTACGTTTTCCACACGGCTGTGTGCCGCCCCAAAATTTTACGAGAGGGCGGAGGGTGAATGCTTTCGCGAGCAAACGGCCGGACTGAGCATGCTGAACTTAGTTCCCCTGGGGATCTGAATAAGCCTCTCTGCTTAAGCTCAGACTCACTGCTGCTTTGCTCAGTAATCATAAAATCATAGAGCTGTAGAGGACCCCAAGGGCCATCTAGTCTGACCCCCTGCAACACAGGAACCACAGCTGAAAAATCCCAACCTCTCCAATGTAATCCAGTCCTCCTCGTTATTTACAGTGCTGGAGAGCCCAGGCGGCTATTGAAAGGTTTGGATTCTTTATTTTATTTTATTTTATTTTATTGCTTATATAAGCTCCCTTTGGCACTAATACTGCATTCCCTGTTCCCCACGGCTGCAAGGAAGGAAAAGAGAGTGGAGAGCGACATAGCCGGAGCCAAACAGCCTTATACTGAGTCAGACCTATGGTCCATCTACCTCAATACTGTCTGCTCTGACTGGCAGCGGCTCTCCGGGAGTGCAGGCAGGGAGTCTTCTGCTTCCCATGAAAAGCAGCTGCTCCACCTCTGAACGACAGCCCTTCCTCTAAAAGCAATGTAAGATCCTAGTCATTGTTTAAATGTGAACACAGTGACTCGGACCATTGGTCCACCTAGTGTTGCCCACACTGACTGGCAGCAGCGAGCCTCTCCCAGCCCTACCTGGAAACGGTGCCAGTGGTTGACCTTCTGCATGCAGGTCACTCCCTCAAAGGAGGGCCAAATTCGGCAGGCAGGGCCATGGGGTCTGCCACGAAAACAGGAGGGGAGGACCTGCTTGCCCAGGCGTTGCAGGATCTCAGTGCCCATCGTACCTGCTGGGCGAAAGGCTCCCCGCCTCTGCATTAAACTGTACAGGTGATATGAGTGGGAATGAGGAATAATCCTTCCCGTTGGAGATTCCACATTCCTGTGATGGGGTCTGGGAAGGAGGAGACCCGGAGTTCCTTGGAAGGTAGGGCAGGAAGCGCGTTTGATAAATTAGAAATTGCAACAACAACGATAAGAGCTCGAGACAAGAGGGAACAAGAGAAGTTAAGAGCACAGCCAGATTTAGACACGTCAGGCAGACAATGACCCCAAGAACATTATATAATTGAGAACTGATACACTGGGCAGATTAATCACCCAGTGGCTCTTGTGCGTCTCCTGCTGATTTCTACATCTGGCAATTCGAGCCCTGAAAAAGGCTAGGGCTCTTGCATTTTATACCCAGGCCTGGTTAAAAGCAGTTTTCATAGAATCACAGAATTGTCAGAAAGGGATCCCGGTGGTCATCTAGCCCAACCCCCTGCAAGGCAGGAATCTCAGCTAAAGCATCCCTGACAGGTGGCCATCCAACCTCTGCTTAAAAACCTCCAATGGAGGCGTTTCCACCATCTTCCGAGGGAGCCCATACCACTCTCGAACGGCTCTTGCAGTCAGAAAGAAATCTGCTAATGTTTAATGTCTGAATCTCCTTTCTCGTCATTTGAATCCATTGGTTTGAGTCCTACCCTCCAGAGCAGGAGAAAACAAGCTTGCTCCATCTTCCATGTGAAAGCCCTTGAAATATGTGAATATGGCTCTCATATCTCCTCTCAGTCTCCTCTCTTCCAGGCTAAACATCCCCAGCTCCTTCAACCGTTCCTCATCAGGCTTGGTTTCCAGACCCTGGGTCATCTTGGCTGCCCTCCTCTGCACACCATCTAGTTTGTCGATATCCTTCTTAAATTGTGCTGCCCAGAACTGGGAACAGGACTCTGACCAAGGCAGAATTTGGTGAGGCTCTGGGGTTTGCGTGAGAGAGATGGACGGATCGCAGTTCGGTGGTAGAGCAGGCTCCATCTCTAGCATTGGCAGGTGGTGCTGGGAAAGACCCCCTGCTTGAACCCCTGGAGAGAGACTGCCAGTCAGGGCAGGCAATACTAAGCTAGATGGACCCAACAGGCAGCTTCATATACAGTATTCAATTCCCTGCATCTCCAATTAAAGAGTGTTAGTGTTTGGAGATCCCTGCCTGTCAGAGGAGACAAAATGAGGCAAGATGACTTCAGTGGCGAGATGACGAAGGCTGGACCATGTGGTGTTTTTTTTTTAAAAGCCTTAATGTGCATAAACCTCGGACTCCTGTACTCTTTGCACCCATCTGTCATCCTCTGGCAGGGCTGCAAGGAAATGAGAAGCCACCCCTTTCTGTTTCCAACCGAGCCTGGGTGGAATGTACAAGCCAGGATGGTGGTTAATGTACAACCCAGGATCATTATTCCCGCATTCCAGGGGGTTGGGCTAGATGACCCCCTGGGGTCCTCTGCAATTCTATCAACCACCAGTTCGATCCTGGCTTATTCCGAACCAACCAGAGGCAAAGTTTCCAGGGGGGACTCCGGTTAGCTGAAAACAGCAAAGGCTTCCCATCGTGCCGCCCCCAAGGCTCAGCCGAGTACTGAATGCAAAAGAAGTGAGGCATCTCCTCTTCAGGGCAGCCAGACAGCAGACTGAGGTCTGATCCGGGGGTCGCAAACCAACAGGAAGCGCTCCACAAGACTCGCCAAAATTAACCTAGAGGCACGTGAGCTTCCTAGCAGATTCTGCACCAGGTCAGTTAATAGAAGAGGAGCTGGCCCTCTAGTTATTTCCCCCACTTCAGCCAGTCTTAAGCCAACTTTTGCCTGCATTTGCTGCGCAGGCGAGCAGGAGACCAGGGCAGGGTGCAAAGGGGCATGCGCAGTTCGCGCTTCCTAGAGCTGTAAATCAGTGCGCAGAGCAGTTGCCTTGCATGCAGAAGGTCCCAGGTTCAATCCCCAATGGCGTCTCCAGGTCGGGTTGAGAAAGAAACCCTGGAGAACTGCTGCCAGTCCGTGCGGGCAATACTGGCCAATGGTCTGACACAGCATAAGGCAGCTTCCTATGTCTTAAACCAACCACATGCAAAGGAAGTCCACTTAAAAGAAAAAATATATATTCAAAGATTGTCTTGCATTTGAATCAGAGAATTGCAGAGCTGGAAGGGATCCCCAAAGGTCATCCAGTCCAACCCGTTGGAATGCAGGAATCTCAGCTAAAGCATTTGGTTTGAGCATCACAAATTAGTTCTCAATTTCCCCACTGCCCAAGCAATGGGTTGGGGTAACAAACAGATAGGTTGAGCCAAGGCAGGGCTGGCACCAGCAAAGCGGCATGGCGGAACTGGAACCCGCAACCCCTGCTTCCAAAGTGTGCTCACCTGCTGCCTTGCAGAGCAATTTCCACCAGCGAAGCGGCGGCTGGGCAAACCGGCAGCGAAACATTGTGCATGCAGAGCCCTTTGAGAACATGAGGAGAGCCTGGCTCTCCTCCCGCAGCCTGTTCTCTAAGGGGCCAACCAGAGGCCCCAATGGGAAACCACAAAGCAGGACCCGAGTGCGAGAGCAGCAGCTCTCACTGCCTCCGGCGGTGGAATGCAGTTCCCTCCATCCACCGGCCTCTGTTTCCCCTCCCCGCACCCCTCCCTGGAAGAAGCATCACCTGTGCCGGGTCTCCCCGGAGGAAATCCACGCCGGAGGAAATCCAGCCGGCAGGGAAGCCTGAGTCTCTGCCCGCTACCTCCAGCAGCACCACCGCCTCCCGAGTGTGAGAGAGAGGAGGGGAGGAAGGGCTGTTTATGTGCTCAGCCCTGTCACTCAGCAGGGCCATGACGTAATGCTCTGCGCTACGCCCTCGTCGCTGGCTCTGGTTGTGAGCCAACTCCCTGCAATTAAGGCTGCCCAGCCCAGGAGCAAGAGTCACCGGGAGGCAGGCGGCTGCAAAAGCCGGTCCCTGAAGACACACTGTCCCGCCCTGGCTCACGGCCGCTGCTCGGAGGGGGAGAGGGACAGAGCCTGCAGCTGGGCAACGGAGCCAGCTGCAGAGGGGCAGGAAAGGGGGCTCCAGGGATGGGCCCAACCTCTGTGTTTTGTCCTTCCACTGGCATTCCTGATGTTCAGTTGGAATCTCCTCTCTTTCGATTCCTACCCCCTGGAGCAGGAGAAAACAAGCTGGTTCCCTCTTCCATGGGGCAGCCCTGGAGATAGTTGAAGATGGCTCTCATATCTCCTCTCGGTCTCCTCTTTCCTAGGCTAAACATCCCCAGCACCTTCACCCTGATCGTCTCGGTGGCCCTCCTCTGCACACCTTCCAGCTTGTCAACATCCTCCTTAAACTGTGGCGCCCAGAACTGGGCACAGGACTCCAGGTGGGCGTCTGAGCAAGGCAGATGTGTTGGACCACAAATCCCATCAGTGGGGGCTGATGGGGTGGCAGACCAAGAGCATCTCCTCCAGCTGGCAGCGGAGGTAGCCCTAGCAGCTTGCCAAACCCTTGGAGAGAAAGAGACCCATTCCTAGTCCTGCCCCCCTGATACCCTTGCCACTGAATCACAGAACAGCAGAGTTGGAAGGGACCCCAAGAGTCATCTAGTCCAACCCCCTGCAACGCAAGGGGGTAGACCACAAACTTGACATGAGTCAGCAGTGTGATGCAGCAGCTAAAAAAGCCAATACAATTCTGGGCTGCATCAAGAGGAGTATAGCATCTAGATCAAGGGAAGTAATAGTACCACTGTATTCTGCTCTGGTCAGACCTCACCTGGAGTACTGTGTCCAGTTCTGGGCACCACAGTTCAAGAAGGATACAGACAAGCTGGAACGTGTCCAGAAGAGGGCAACGAAAATGGTCAAAGGCCTGGAAATGATGCCTTGTGAGGAACAGCTTAGGGAGCTGGGTATGTTTAGCCTGGAGAAGAGAAGGTTAAGGGGTGATATGATAGCCATGTTCAAATATATAAAAGGATGCCATATAGAGGAGGGAGAAAGGTTGTTTTCTGCTGCTCCAGAGAAGCGGACACGGAGCAATGGATTCAAACTACAAGAAAGAAGATTCCACCTAAACATTAGGAAGAACTTCCTGACAGTAAGAGCTGTTCGGCAGTGAAATTTGCTACCAAGGAGTGTGGTGGAGTCTCCTTCTTTGGAGGTCTTTAAGCAGAGGCTTGACAGGCATATGTCAAGAATGCTTTGATGGTGTTTCCTGCTCGGCAGGGGGTTGGACTGGATGGCTCTTGTGGTCTCTTCTATGAATCTGGAGATGACAGGACTGGTACACAAAGCGAGGCCTGGAGGATGGAAATCCGATGGGTCCCTCCCCCCAAAAACCTTGGCCCACTCCCCTCAAATCCAAATTTATCGAAAGCCCCCCCCCCCGCATAGTATTTATACAACTCTCTCACTGTCCTTTTCTCTAAAAAAAATCCTGTCCTTACAATGGCCTTCCAGGTGCCCTTGGGATGCCCACTTTCAGGGCCCCCTGGCACGCAGAGGAATAGGGGTGCCCCCTCCGCCCCTTCCTGCTCCTCCTCAGCCCAGGCTGCTGCCACCCTGGGGAGGACAATTGTCTCTATCGGAAAACCCTTCTGCGGTTGCCAGATCTTCTGGGAAAGCCATCCCAGGGTAGCTAGCCAGCCAGCCAGCTGGTGCCGTCTCCTCTGCGGGCATGAGGATCAGGTGAGCGTGGGTGGCAGGGAGTGGCAGCCAGAGCGGGGGCGTGCGAGAGAACGTGGCTTGCCGAGCACTGGAGGGTACGCAAGCCAAGGCAGAAATCACACTCCAGGGAAAGGAGTGACTCAGAGAGGGGCCCTGGCAAGGGAGGCCAGCCGCTCCAGAGCCCGGGTGGCACTGCTTTGGCATGGCATGCAGGCTGGCAAAGGGCAGGGCACTGTCACAGACTCGTAGGGTTGGAAGGGACCCCTGATGGCCATCTAATCCAACCCCCTGCAATGCAGGAATCACAGGTAGAATCATAGAATCATAGAGTTGAAAGAGACCACAAGGGCCATCTAGTCCAACCCCCTGCCAAGCAGGAAACACCATCAAAGCATTCTCGACATATGCGTGTCAAGCCTCTGCTTAAAGACCTCCAAAGAAGGAGACTCCACCACACTTCTTGGTAGCAAATTCCACTGCCGAACAGCTCTTACTGTCAGGAAGTTCTTCCTAAGGTTTAGGTGGAATCTTCTTTCTTGTAGTTTGAATCCATTGCTCCGTGTCCGCTTCTCTGGAGCAGCAGAAAACAATCTTTCTCCCTCCTCTATATGACATCCTTTTATATATTTGAACATGGCTATCATATCACCCCTTAACCTTCTCTTCTCCAGGCTAAACATACCCAGCTCCCTAAGCCGTTCCTCATAAGGCATCCTTTCCAGGCCTTTGACCATTTTGGTTGCCCTCTTCTGGACACGTTCCAGCTTGTCAGTATCCTTCTTGAACTGTGGTGCCCAGAACTGGACACAGTACTCCAGGTGAGGTCTGACCAGAGCAGAATACAGTGGTACTATTACTTCCCTTGATCTAGATGCTATACTCCTATTGATGCAGCCCAGAATTGCATTGGCTTTTTTAGCTGCTGCATCACACTGTTAAGAACCCCTGGCAGATGGCTGCCCAATCTCCGCCAAAGGCCTCCAAGGAATTCCGCACAGCCTCAACATGGAGAATAGTCCCAGCGACGCTGAGCTTCAGCAAACGAAGCCGTTCCGAGCATCCCTCCCACAAAGCTTTATGTATTAATTCATTCTATTTATTCCATAAAATTTATGCACCACTTGATTGTAAATCAACACACACAACACACACACACACACACCCAAAAGCTGTCTACGAAAAAAGATAAGGCAATAAGATGACCCATGTGAAAAAGTCAACAGCGATAATGTAAGGCTTTTGAAAAGTTAAAGCAACACTAGACTAAAAACCTATTTAAACTTGCACCCAGCATCTGGGTCGGCCAGGATCCCTGCCCTGACTCCAAATGTAACTGGATGCCATGAAACCAAATGTAACTGGATGCTGAGCCCATCCTTCACATTTTATGATGATCCAGGGCGATTTCAATCAGAGGAGTTTTTGCTGCTGTTTGACAATCTCTGTCTGTGCTTGCCCTCAAAGCCACCTATTCTGAAAATCGGGGTGGGGATGGGACCACGGCAAAGCATCTCGGCCAAGGCAAGACAGTGAGCCAATGCCCTGGTCAGACTCTCTCTTCCCAGGGACTCTTTTGGCAGCTGGAATCCCAGAATCATAGAGTTGGAAGGGACCACCAAGAATCATCTAGTCCAACCCCCCCTGCAATGCAGGACATTTTCTGCCCAATGCCTGGGACTCGAACCCGCGTCCCTGAGATCAAGAGTCTCATGGGAGACCGACTGAGCTATCCTGCAACAACCTCCGGAAAAAGCCATTGCAAAGCTGGTCCCCCCCCTTCGGGTGATTTGGGCGACCGTCTTGCAGAATAAGTTGCCTTTCTCGGTAGAAGCGCATGGGGCCGCACTGCCCTTAGTTCATAAGGCATACCTGCCAAGTCCCTGCCTGAGAAATAAGGGCCTGGACCGGAAGTAGCAGACCGGAAGTAGCGCTGCCGCCATTTTGGAACTGGGCGGAGCATGCTCAGAAGCGACTTTTGATGCTGCTCTGCCCTGTTCCAAAATGGCCGCTGCGCCAGAAGTCACGCTGCAGCCATTTTGGAACTGGGCAGAGCAGCATCAAAAGTCGCTTCTGAGCATGCTCCGCCCAGTTCCAAAATGGCCGCCGTGCCAGAATAAACCGGGGGGAAACAAAAAAAATCCGTTTTTTTGGCTGGGAACAGCTGGAAAAACGGGGGTTTCCCGGGGAATACGGGAGACTTGGCAGCTATGTCATAAGGTTTCTTAGGCGAGGTCAGAATTTGCCCGCCTGGGTCCCTCTTGAAGTTTGCCCAGCCTTCCCCTCGCCCCACACTACCTGCCCTCGATGACCGTGATGATGTCGTTCATCTGGATGTGGAGCTTGTCTGGCTCGTCGAAATCTTGCAGGGCCCGCATGTCAGTGGGCTGAGCCTGGGGGAGGAAAGCAGGGGAGACGTGAAGGCTCGGCAAAGAGACGACCCAGCCAGAAGCTTGCAGATCTGCTGGGAGGGAATCTGCCCTGGCGCCCAGCCAAAGATGAGGACCTGAGGGACCAGAGTTCGAATCTCCACTTAGCCGCCGATGAGCTCACTGGGCAAGTCACAGTCTCTCAGCCCTAACCGAACTCGCAGGGTTGTTGTGAAGATAAAACTAGGCTGATAACCACGCATGCCATCTTGGGGGAAAGGTGAGATAAAGATGCGAAAATACAAAATGCAATACAGTGGTACCTTGGTTCCCAAACGCCGAAAACCCCGAAATAAGTGTTGTGATTTGTGAACGTTTTTTTGGAAGCCGAACGTCCGATGCGGCTGTCGGCTATTATTCTCGGGGCGCCTGCACCAATCAGAAGTTGCGCCTTGGTTTTCAAACATTTCGGAAGTCAATTGGACCTCCAGAACAGATTAAGTTTGGCACTTTTGTTACTGCTATTTATTTTGTGTTTTTGTTTTTGAGCCAGTTTAGCTACTGATTGATTGATTGATTGATTGTGTGACTGCGGGAATGGATAAAAGCCCCCCCATCCAAACAATGACTATCATCAGTGCAGGTAAGGGAAAAAAAGTAATTTTAATTTTTATCATCTACAATACTGTCTTATTTATTTTATAGTACAGTACACTGATTATTGCTTTCATTTTATGGATCAATGGTCTCGTTAGATAGTAAAATTCATGTTAAATTGCGGTTTTAGGGGATGTTTTTAAAAGTCTGGAACGGATTAGTCTGTTTTGCATTACTTTCTAGGGGAAAGCGTGCCTTGGTTTTGGAATGGACTTCTGGAATGGATTAAGTTTGAGAACCAAGGTACCACTGTAAAATAAAATAGAACTTGTGGCAGTTGCCCCCCCCCCTTACTAGGTGGCAGCACAGAGGACACCCAAATAAGAGATGCCTCCAAGGGTTTCTGAGTCGTAGAATCATAGAACTGTAGAATTGGAGGGGACCCCGGTGGTCATCTAGCCCAACCCCCTGCAATGCAGGAACCGCTAAACCATCCCTGACAGTAGGCCATCCAACCTCTGCTTAGAAACCTCCAAGGAAGGAGAATCCGCCACCTTCTTTCTGAGGGGGTCCATTCTGCTATCGAACAGCTCTTACCACCAGAAAGCTCTTCCTGATATTTAGTCGGAATCTCCTTCCTTGTAACTTGAAGCCATTGGTTTGGGGCTACCCCCCCCCCCCCCACAGCAGCAGAAAACAAGTTTTCTCACCTAACATCCAAGGTTCCCCAATCCTCCACACGTGATTTAGTTTGGGTGCACAGGTTACAAACTGATTTTCCCAGCGGCTATTATTTTGCATTCCTCCCCCAAAACCCCCAAAACCTCTGGCAAATACCTCCAAGAGGAAGTCACGCAGAGCCACAAATGTGGGCCGGTCTTCTGGCTTGTGTGCCCAGCATTGCAGCATGACGTTGTAGATGTCCTGGGGACAGTCTTCTGGCCGCGGCAGACGCTCTCCCTCCTTATCAATCTTATGCAAAATCTAGGAAAAGGAAACAGGGCTCAGGAGAGAGCAAGCCGGAACCGGACCTTCTGGCAAGCCTCCTCGGTGAGGACTAGGAGCTTGGTGCCAATGCAGAGAGTGACGCAGGAGGTCCGGCGCACATCATTTTAAAACAACAACACCCCCCTCGTTTGTGAGGAAATTTCAGCTCTCTTCTCATGAGGTAAGGTGAGGCACCACGCAGACCAGGCCTCTGTGATCGTACCTGACTCCCGTTGAGGCCAATCCAAGGTTCCTGTCCGTAGGTGAACATCTCCCACAGCGTCACGCCAAACATCCAGGTGTCGCTGGCGTGCGAGAAGGTGCGGGTCTTGAGGCTCTCAGGGGCGCACCTGGATTTGCAGGTGGGCAGGAGGAAAGAGAAGGACGCATGAGTGCAATCTGAAGGGGGGGCGCGGCATGTATAACTGCAATTCAACACAATGGTGGGTGGAGAATGAGATGGGTTGTGGTTAGCCCCCAAATGGAAAACGAGCGAGGTCTCAGCTAAAGAAGAATGTCAACTTAAGCTGACAGAATATGGCACAGCTTGCAGACTTAACATACAGAATAAGTGAACGAGGAGAGCATACATTTAAAGAAGATTGGAAAACATCTATTGACCAAATGGGAGGAAACTGCGTACACTTGAAAACGTTGGCAACATTAAGAAATATTCAACAGTTTAAATATGTTTTCATGGATGCAATAATGGAATACTGAATGGTTTAGTTTTTGTAAAATATGCAGGGTTCTTGCTGCTAATTCAGTCTCTGGCCTCGTTTTCCTTTCTGTATATAAATTTATTAAATTTTCTGTTTTACAATTTAGAATATTAATTTAAACAACCTTAAAATGTCAGTGACTTCCCTTCTTCTCTTTCCACGGTTCATTTTCCATATCATAAAGGTCCATATCATAAATCCCTGCATATTTCACATGAACAACACCATTCAGTATTCCATTATTACATCCATCAAAACTTGTTTACACTGTTGAATTGATCTTAATGCTGCCAAGTGTACACAATTTTCACCCATATAATCAATAAACATTTTCCAATCTTCTCTAAATGTATGTTCTTCTTGTTCTCTTATTCTGTATGTTAAGCCCGCAAGCTGCGCCTATTCCATCAGTTTAAACTGCATTTTTCTTTAGCTGGGACCTGGCTCGTTTTCCATTTTGGGGCTAACAAAACACGGACCGTAGTAGTGGCATACTTAAATAACTTTTTCTGACATCTGGGAATTTCCATCTGGCTTATTCTCAACAAAAAGGACTCTGGTTTTTTTTGAAAATAACTTTAAAACATTTTTTTCAATTCATTATGGATTCCTTTCTGGGTTTTGTGGTGTGTGCGTGTTGTGTGTGTTGCACTGCTCAACCAAAATGGTCAAAGGCCTGGAAACGATGCCTTATGAGGAACGGCTTAGGGAGCTGGGTATGTTTACCCTGGAGAAGAGAAGGTTAAGGGGTGATATGATAGCCATGTTCAAATATATCAGGCATGTCCAACAGGTAGATCATGATCTACTGGTAGATCACTGGACGTCTGTGGTAGATCACTGGTAGATCATTGGCTCCCCCCAAAGAAGCTGAACAACTGTGGCTCCCCTAAAAAAAGCTCAACATTTTACCTTCCCCCTGAAAAAACTCAACAACTTTGACCTGAACTTCAAAAAGGGGTAGATCACTGCTAGTTTTTAACTTTGTGAGTAGATCGCAGTCTCTTGAGAGTTGGCCACCCCTGAAATATATAAAAGGATGTCTATATGACATCCTCTATATGAGGGAGAAAGGTTGTTTTCTGTTGCTCCAGAGAAGCGGACACGGAGCAATGGATTCAAGCTACAAGAAAGAAGATTCCACCTAAACATTAGGAAGAACTTCCTGACAGTAAGAGCTGTTCGGCAGTGGAACTTGCTGCCAAGGAGTGTGGTGGAGTCTCCTTCTTTGGAGGTCTTTAAGCAGAGGCTTGACAGCCATATGTCAAGAATGCTTTGATGGTGTTTTCTGCTTGGCAGGGGGTTGGACTGGATGGCCCTTGTGGTCTCTTCCAACTCTATGATTCTATAATTCTATTACTGTATCCTGCCTTTTTTATAGCTCAGGTTTCTGCTAAGCCAGCCTTGACGGGGCGCAGGCGACTCACCAGGCGAAAGGCACCTTTCGGTGCTCCTGCATGACATAATGGTCATCATTCTTGGGCAAGGCCCTCATGAGCCCAAAGTCGCCGATCTTGACCAGGTCGTTGGTGGCCAGCAGGATGTTGCGGGCAGCCAGGTCCCGGTGGATGAAGCGCTTGGACTCCAGGTAGGCCATGCCGCGAGCGATTTGGATGGCATAGTGGCAGAGGGTGGCGATGAGGAAGTGCCCTTGGTTCTTGCGCAGCCGGTCCAGCAGGGAGCCGAGAGGGGCCAGCTCTGTGACCTTGGAGGCGGGACAGAAAGAAGTCATGCACAGCGGAGGCTGGGACCCTCGGCTTGGGGTTGGCGATAGGGCCACTGCCCAGTTACAGAGACCAGAACTGATTCATAGAACGGTAGGGTTGGGAAGGGACCCCCAAGGCTCATCAAGTCCAACCCCACAGGAATTACTCTGAGTGAGTTAGAGGGTGCTGCTGTTAACGGCAATGTTCTGTGTTCAATCCGCCCCTGCACTGAAAGGGGTTGGACTAGATGATCCTCTGGGTCCCTTCCAACTATTAATAAATAAATACATAAATTAATCTGCCACCCATCTGACTGGGCTGCCAGTCTGGACGGCTTCCAACAAAATATTCAAACACACACACACAAAAGCCCTCAAACATTTCTATGATTCTATGAAGTAATCAATTTGAACAGGACAGTATTGAAATGTGTGGAGAACTGGATTGGATCCACACCGAGTTAGCTGGATACTGAAATTAGCTTAGCCACAGCTCACTCGGCACTTTGGTTCCGATGGGACCTGTTTGGGGGCCAGATCTGTGCGTGTGGCAAAGGTTTTCGCTCCAGGCACTGAGGGATTCTGTCTCATGGTTTAAGCAGACATCTTTCCCCACAGTTCAATGAAAAACCGATTCGATTAATTGATTAAAGGTTGGCACCTGACTTAATTCACATTGCAAGATTACAATGACAACTGCTAATGGTGCCCTCATAAACCTTAAGACTGCATTTGGGTATTTTTAAGGCAACCCCCCCAAAAAAAACCCTTTCTGCTCTCCCATCATTCCCAGCAACATCTGGCCATGCTAGCTGGGGCTGATGGGAATTGTAGTCCAGCAACATTTAGAGTCCACTAGGTTGCAGAAGGCTAGAACAAGGGCATGGCGGCTGAGTAGAGAGCCAGGTAACTCCCTGGACCTCAGGAGAAGGTGGCTGATGAGAGGAGGAAGAGTACATGAAAGAGAAGCAGCCAGCCCATCTATCCTGGGGAAACCAGGGGGCTCCTGGTACGTTTCCGAGCACAATTCAAAGTGTTGGTACTGACCTTTAAAGCCCTAAAGGGTCTCAGCCCAGTATACCTCAAGGAGCGTCTCCACCCCCATCGTTCAGCCCAGACACTGAGGTCCAGCTCTGAAGGCCTTCTGGCAGTTCCCTCCCTTTGAGAAGTGAGGTTACAGGGAACCAGGCAGAGGGCCTTCTCGGTGGTGGCACCCGCCCTGTGAAACGCCCTCCCATCAGATGTCAAGGAAATAAAGAACTATCTGACTTTTAGAAGACATCTGAAGGCAGCCCTGTTTAGGGAAGTATTTAATGCTTGATGTTTTATCGTGTTTTTAATATTCTGTTGGGAGCTTCCCAGAGTGGCTGGGGAAACCCAGCCAGATGTGTGGGGTATAATTAATAAATTATTATTATTATTATTATTATTATTATTATTATTATTATTATTATTATTATCCACCACCAGCCCCACCCCCCAAACACCGCTTTCCTTCTGTGGCTGGAGCCCAAAAGCGGTGTCAGTCCTCAGCCTCTTCAGAAGGGAGCCTGGTCCTCACCATCTTCATGGGGTTGGAGAGCACCACGCCGTAGAGTCGGATGAGGTTCAGGTGGTCCAAGGAGTGCATGGCGTTGACCTCGCGGATGAAGTCGTCAAGGGCTTCCGGTTGGCTCAGCACGTCCGTCTTGAGGCATTTGACAGCCACGTTCAGCTGGCGGAGGAAGCAAGAGAGGGCAGCGCCAGGTTAAGCTTTGGGCAAAGAGGTTGCTGCGGAATCTTTAACCCAGAGGGCAGCCAACACGGTTGTTGCGGATGACATTAGAAGAAGAACCCACTGTTAATTTGCTGGAAGCCACCAAGAGAGGCTGAAGTTGTGTTGCTCCAGCCTTGCAAAACCTACATAAACATTCTGTTCAGTTGACAGATGGTGCCTGGATTCTATTGGCCGCAGGGCAGTCTCGAGCAGGTTGCGCGCCCTGGTGCTAGGGGGCGGAGATCGCTCCGGCGCCCTCGCAGGGCGCAGCATGGTTTCTGCGCGGTGGTGCCCTGGCTCACTGCGCCACCGGGGGTCTATCTAGAGCCGGCCCTGATTGGCCAGTCCAGGATAAACCCACAGGTGCATCAAACCCCAATATTTACCCAATGGTAAAAAAGGTAGGGACGCGGGTGGCGCTGTGGGTTAAACCACAGAGCCTAGGGCTTGCCAATCAGAAGACCGGCGGTTCGAATCCCCGCGACGGGGTGAGCTCCCATTGCTCGGTCCCAGCTCCTGCCAACCCAGCAGTTCGAAAGCACGTCAAAGTGCAAGTAGATAAATAGGTACCGCTACAGCGGGAAGGTAAACGGCGTTTCCATGTGCTGCTCTGGTTTGCCAGAAGCGGCTTTGTCATGCTGGCCACATGACCCGGAAGCTGTACGCCGGCTCCCTCGGCTAATAACGCGAGATGAGCGCCGCAACCCCAGAGTCGGTCACGACTGGACCTAATGGTCAGGGGTCCCTTTACCTTAAAAAAGGTAAAGGACCCCTGGATGGTTAAGTCCAGTCAAAGGAGACTATAGGGTTGCGACGCTCATCTCGCTTTCAGGCCGAGGGAGCCGGCGAATGTCCAGAGACAGCTTTCTCGGTTATGTGGCCAGCAGGACTAAACCGCTTCTGGCACAATGGGACACTGTAATGAAAGCCAGAGAACACGGAAACGCCGTTTACCTTCCCTATTTATCTCCTTGCACTGGCGTGCTTCAGAACTGCTAGGTTGGCAGGAGCTGGGGCAAAGCAACGGGAGCTCACCCCGTCGGGTGGATTCGAGCCGGCAACCTTCTGATCAGCAAGCCCAAGAAGTGGTTTAGTCCTGCTGGCCACATGACCCAGAAAGCTGTCTAAACGCCGGCTCCCTCGGCCTGAAAAGCGAGATGAGCGACACAACTTCAGAGTCGCCTTTGATTGGACTTAACCGTCCAGGGGTCCTTTACCTATTTACCCAGCAGCACCATACTGGTTAAACTCCCCCAGCACCTCGATTAGGGCCAGCGCAGCAGGAAGCCAGAGGGAGGAAAGTCTGGGGGAAGGTGGCCCCCTTACCAACTTGCCGGAGGGCGTGCACCACTCCCCTCGCCGTACCACCCCGAAGGAGCCGTCGCCCAGCTTCTCGAAGAGCACCAGGTCCTTTTCGCTGATCAGGCAGGTCAAGGCCTGCTGCTGGCCCTCCTCCAGGGGGGGCGGGGTGGACTGCTTGCCCAGGCCGCACTGCCCCAGGGGCTGGAAGTCCGAGTCAGGCCGCTTCCCACTGAAGACCTGCGCAGAAGGAGAGAGGAATTATTTATTTGTTTTGTAAAATTTACACAGCGGCAAGGGGCTTTTCCTTAGGGTTTGCTCCCCAAGCCTTTCTCACGAATGAGTAGCCTGGAGAGGAGAAGGTTAAGGGGTGATATGATAGCCATGTTCAAATATATAAAAGGATGTCATATGGAGGAGGGAGAAAGATTGTTTTCTGCTGCTCCAGAGAAGCGGACACGGAGCAATGGATTCAAACTACAAGAAAAAAGATTCCACTTAAACATTAGGAAGAACTTCCTGGCAGTAAGAGCTGTTCGGCAGTGGAATTTGCTGCCAAGGAGTGTGGTGGAGTCTCCTTCTTTGGAGGTCTTTAAGCAGAGGCTTGACAGGCATATGTCAAGAATGCTTTGATGGTGTTTCCTGCTTGGCAGGGGGTTGGACTGGATGGCCCTTGAGGTCTCTTCCAACTCTATGATTCTATGATTCTATGAGTATAGCCGCAAGGCAGCAGAGGTTTAGGATCAGAGTTTTATTTCTCCTCTAATGCATTTTTTTAAAATTGCCATTATATTACGGTGCCCTGGGATGCATTTTTAAGAAGGGCAAGATGCAACCATCCGAAGTAAATTAAACAAAGACACATCAGGATCATTAACCCCCTCGAGATACATTTTGTTTTTCTTAACAAAGGGCAGTATATAAATAAATAAGAAAGATATAGACCAGATATAGTCCAGAAGAGGGCAGCCAAAATGGTCAAAGGCCTGGAAACGATGCCCTATGAGGAATGGCTTAGGGAGCTGGGTATGTTTAGCCTGGAGAAGAGAAGGTTAAGGGGTGATATGATAGCCATGTTCAAATATATAAAATATAGAAGAGGGTGAAAGGTTGTTTTCTGCTGCTCCAGAGAAGCGGACATGGAGCAATGGATTCAAACTACAAGAAAGAAGATTCCACCTCAACATTAGGAAGAACTTCCTGACAGTAAGAGCTGTTCGGCAGTGGAATTTGCTACCAAGGAGTGTGGTGGAGTCTCCTTCTTTGGAGGTCTTTAAGCAGAGGCTTGACAGGCATATGTCAAGAATGCTTTGATGGTGTTTCCTGCTTGGCAGGGGGTTGGACTGGGTGGCCCTTGTGGTCTCTTCCAACTCTATGATTCTATGATTCTAGACACGCACAGGGAGATGGATGAGGGTGATGGCAGCTGAGGGCCTGAGAAGACTGCCCCTTCCCCGTCTTCATCTCATAGGCTGAGATTCAGAGGGAAGTCAGGCCGTATTCCCAAACACTCCAACTTCTCAGGGACTGGTGAGGGACCCAATGGGTCTCTGAGCAAGAGAGGAGGCCTATTGGCCAGGAGGTTCCGGGTGGGAGGGACGGTTCTCTCATGATCCCTACCTCCCCATAAAACATCCAAACAGATTCTCACAGTGCCCAGGATTCAATCAGGGAACCAGCCTGCCTGGGGTGCTGTAAAGAATGGAAGCCAAAGGGCTCTGGCCGCGGCAAATTAGTTTTCCTTTATTCATGTGCCACTTAATCACAGACAACCTCTAACCGGGGGTTGTTTCAGCTTCTATTAAGTCACCAGGAGAAGCATGTTCGGCAGCCACAGGATACTGGGAAACTGAGTCAGCGGACTGGCTGGAACTCTTAACAGAAGAGCTGCATGCTGCAACATTTTGCTGCAGTCCCAGTGGTACCTCTGAATACTCCCTGTAGGGCATGGAGGGAGAACTGGGCAGGGTTAATGCCTCTATGTCTCGCTCAGGAGCTTCCTAGAGGCTAGACCTCAAAGGGGTCTCTGGCCTGATCCTGATTTCATAAGGCATCCCAGGGGATATGCCCCTTCAGATTCCCACCCTCTCCAGCAAAAGGGCGGCTTCTCGCTGCAATGATCTGCAAGCAGTTAAAAGCCTGGCTCCAAGCCAGCCATGAAGGTTAATCCAATGCTCTCCTGATAATTACTGTGAATTCAATTTGCTGCCGTTGAGCTCGGAGACATCACGGCCAATTGCAGCTATTTATCACTTCCACCACGGGCTTGCTGCTTGTACATGGGTCTGTGTGCATGTGGGGGGGGCAGGGACCCCCCTCTCAATGACAACAGAGTGGCAGAGTCAGTCCCCCAGTAGCAATGCAGCCTGGTGATGAAAATTTGCTCCCAATGAAGCCTCTGCCAGAGGGAGGCGCCAGAGGGACAAAAAGCGCCTGGCTCCCCGTCTGACGGTTCAGCAGGCAGGAAGGCGGTTAATTATTTTGAGCTTGCAACTAATCCTGAAAACTGCAATCGATTAGCCAAAGTGCCTTGGGAAATTAACCTTCCGAGGACAGAGGTCTGCATGCCAGTGGCGGCCTCGGTGCATCTGTCCACAAGCACAGTTTTTTAATCTGCTCTTAATGCAGATTTCTTTCTTTGATTACTGGTGCTTTAAGTCTGGTTTAGTTTGCATAAAGAAGGCTGATCGCCGAAGAATTGATGCTTTTGAATTATGGTGCTGGAGGAGACTCTTGAGAGTCCCATGGACTGCAAGAAGATCAAACCTCTCCATTCTGAAGGAAATCAGCCCTGAGTGCTCACTGGAAGGACAGATCCTGAAGCTGAGGCTCCAATACTTTGGCCACCTCATGAGAAGAGAAGACTCCCTGGAAAAGACCCTAATGTTGGGAAAGATTGAGGGCACAAGGAGAAGGGGACGACAGAGGACGAGATGGTTGGACAGTGTTCTCGAAGCTACGAACATGAGTTTGACCAAACTGCGGGAGGCAGTGCAAGACAGGAGTGCCTGGCGTGCTATGGTCCATGGGGTCACGAAGAGTCGGACACGACTAAACGACTAAACAACAACAAACAACAACAACTTTGCATTTTGTTCTTGCACTAGTAATTTATTTATTGCATATATATCCCAAGGAGCTCAAGGTTTAACAGTCCTAGAATCACAGAACTGTAGAGCTGGAAGGGACCCCCAAGCACCATCTAGTCCAACCCCCTGGCCGCAGATCCCAAAGGTGACACGGTAGCCATCTTCAAATATCTGAAGGGCTGTCTGTCTCCTGCTCCTCATTTTAATCCCCTCATTGGTCCTGTGAGGCAGGTTAGGCTGAGAGGCAGGAGCTGGCGCCCGGAGTCACCATGGCCGAGTAGGAATTCAAACCCTGGACTCCCAGGTCTCTAGCCTGCTGCTCTAACCACTACTCCACACTGCTTTGTTGCACATTTTGTAAATATGCCACCTTAGAGACCCCATGGGGCACAGCTGGGTGTGCATTTTTTAAAGGAATGAATAAGCCAATAAACAGAGGATGAAAGCTAGAAAATGGACAGATCAGTCTCCTAGTTTCAAGCTCAACCTCCTGCTGTTGCATTTCAGCTTTCTTTCTTAAAAAATCGGTAATGGGAGACTAGCAATGTGCCTCTAGTCAGTCCTTAAGAAACAACCATCCAGCGGGGATTTTAAAGACAGCTTTAAAAAAACAACTAAGTTTCTAGCCCTCGTGAGTATAGCTGCCCTTACTTTGCTCATCCAAGATTTCCGCTTGCACACAGCCTTCCTCCTCTTGACGGCTTCCCAGAGGCGCCTCTGACCTGTGAAAGCAAAAAGCGAGGGTCAGCCAGTTAGGGGGGGGAGGACTGGTCAGTTCCCAAAGTACACACACACACACACACACACACACACACCCAATCCCCATTGCATGCATGTGCCCCACAAGGAAATCATCCCCATACTGGATGTTTCATTGTGGCAGGTAATTCTGCAAAGATTTACTGAATATTGTAGCTGAAACACCCTGTAATCCACTTAGCTTCCAAGACACTACAGGGCAAAAAGCGCACGGTACAAGCAAACATTTGCAACATGGCCCAGCGTGTTTTTCATAAATGAATACCAGCTAAGTCGGTGTGGGGAAACTCTCCTTTTGAGTAGCGGATCCACTCGGGGAGGGGGGGGGGGAGGTTCTTAGCCTGCCAGTCAGTCTTCCGCTCAAACCAACCCTGAGGTTCCAGATTTGCAGACACAAATCCAGAACCCTGTTAGAGTAAGGTAACCAGATTTTTTTCAATGAATCCGGGGACACTTTTCAACTTCAGTGGATTTTGTATGGGGACTGATTTGTAAATCCGGGGACTGTCCCCGAGAAACGGGGACTTCTGGTAACCTTATTTTAGAGGGGAGTTAGTGGGGAAAGGGCGAAGGTTCGTTTTGAGCAAGAAAATGCCTGGCAGGGACAGAGCTAAGCCCCTCCTCTCCTTCTCTCTTCTCCCACTCAAACTCAGGCTCCCAAAAGACCTGCTTTTCATTTAATTTTTTTTTAAAATAACACCCAACCCACAAAACCTGAAAGGCTTCATTTCATACACCTGTGTGTCACCTACGTTTTGTCCCGTAAAGGTTTTCCCAGCAAATTCCTGGCTAGGCATTCTAAACTGCAGGTGGCTATTAAGTGTTGGGAAGAAGTAAAAGGGGACCGGGATCATCGTTCAGGCCTGCCTCTTTCAAAATAAAGGCAATTTTCTTCTTTTTATAATATTGACCCCAAAAGGGGCAAGAAGGTGTCATGCATTTGTTTTAAAAATACATGGAAATAAGAATTCATAACACACTTCACATTTACGTGTAATCCTACACATGGCTGAGTTCTGTGCTCCTCAGAATGCCTTCCAGACGTGGGTTTTTAAAAATAGAATCATAGAATTGGAGAGTTGGAAGGGACCCCTGAGGGGCATCTAGTCCAACCCCCAAGAGAGTCCGTTCCACTGTCAAACGGTTCTTACCATCAGAAAGTTCTTCCTCGTGTTTAGTTGGAATCTCCATTCTGCAATTTGAATCCCTCTGGAGCAGCGGAAAACACGCTTGGCTCCCTCTTCCGTGTGACAGCCCTTTGGAGATTTGAAGGTGATTTATGCTCGTGATGGTATCGGGGCGGTTATACACAATCCTGCTTTCTATGTTTTGCCCTTGTGAAACTCAGCAGGGAGCAGGATAGGTGCAAAACGGGAACTGGTGGCTCCGCCTGTCATGGCCTCTGGCTCTGCCTATTCTCTGCCTTCACTTCACGAGTTCCATAACCCATGTTGCCTAACTTTGGAAGTCCCTGCTATTGATATCAGGCATTAACATTCTATGACCTTCTAAGTATGTCTGTGGAAGGGTGTTATCTGTTTGTTTGTTTGTTTGTTTGTTTGTTTTGCTTGTGTTTTAGTCTGTATTTGGTGTTTCTGTTTTATATTTTTATGTTGTGAACCACCCTGTGATTTCCGGGTGAAGTTGTTGTTGTTTAGTCTTTTAGTCATGTCCGACTCTTCCGTGAGCCCATGGACCAGAGCACGCCAGGCACTCCTATCTTCCACTGCCTCCCACAGTTTGGTCAAACTCAGGTTCGTAGCTTCAAGAACACTGTCCAGCCATCTCGTCCTCTGTCGTTCCCTCTGTCTCCTTGTGCCCTCCATCTTTCCCAACTTCAGGGTCTTTTCCAGGGAGTCGAGTCTTCTCATGAGGTGGCCAAAGTCTTGGAGCCTCAGCTTCAGGATCTGTCCTTCCAGTGAGCACTTAGGGCTGATTTCCTTCAGAACTGATAGGTTTGATCTTCTTGCAGTCCACGGGACTCTCAAGAGTCTCCTCCCGCACCAAATTCAAAAGCATCAATTCTTCGGCGATCAGCCTTCTTTATGGTCCAGCTCTCACTTCCATACATCACTACTGGGGAAATCATAGCTGTAACTATACGGACCTTTGTCGGCAAGGTGATGCCTCTGCTTTTTAAGATGCTTTTTAAGATCCGGGTGAAGGGAGGCATGCAAATTTAATAAATAATAATAACAATTGGTGGCTGGTTTATAGCACTGTGCTCTAAACCACCGAGCCTCTTGGGCTTGCCGATCAGAAGGTTGGCGGTTCGAACCCACACGACGGGGTGAGCTCCTGTTGCTCTGTCCCAGCTTCTGCCAACCTAGCAGTTTGAAAGCACGCAGGTGCAAGTAGATAAATAGGTATCGCTCCGGCGGGAAGGTAAATGGCATTTGCGTGCGCTCTGGCTTCCGTCATGGTGTTCCTTTGCGCCAGAAGCGGTTTAGCCGTGCTGGCCACATGGCCTGGAAAACTGTCTGTGGACAAACACCGGCAACCTTGGCCTGAAAAGTGAGATGATTGCTGCACCTCATAGTCACCTCAAAGTCCAGGGGTCCTTTACCTTTTTGCCTTTACCTTACCTATACCGGATCATCCACACATCTGGTGCTAGAGAGCAACCAAATTGGGACAGAAAATAAAGCTGGACATTTGTGGTACAAAAAATTACTGGATTTCCATAGCAAGTTACGGGGCATGCAATGATTGGAGAGAACCAGTGTGTCCTCCTTGAAATTGTTGAAAGCAGGATTTCATATAACCACCCTGAGACCTTTACAGATTCAGAGATTTGTAGAGTTGGAAGGGACCCTGAGGGTCATCCAGCCCCACCCCCTGCAATGCAGGAGTCTCAGCTAAAGCATCCGTGAGCACAAATCGTCACCGACGCACAATAAAAAGGACACCTGGGTTTGCTCCAAAGCGTCCTCCTTCCCTTTCGCTTCCGATCCCGTGATGCTGCCGGTTGAGTCGGCATTAAGTGGCGGGGACTCACTTACCAGGCCTTCCCATGCCAATCTTCTCCAGATCCTCATTCTTGACATATTCAAAGTGCGAGAGGCGCGTGACGTTGAGGTCGTCGCGGATGCGCAAAAAGTACTGCTGCAGCTGGACCTCGGTTAACAGTTCCAGGAGCCAGTCTGTTCCTTCATCTGCTTGCATGCCACAGCTCAGCTTCTGCAGGGAAACGGAAGGAAACAAAGTCAGGCAGGTGAGGGTGTGGGGGGGGTCATGGTTTTAGGAAACAGTCACTCCAACTTCTCCTCGGCTGGGGAGCAGGCAGAGGCCCATGAAATTTGGAGAGCCAGAATTATGACTTTTGGGCAGGCGGGTTAGGTGTGAACCATCAATATTTACCATCAAGGGCAAAAAGGAGAGGATGTCATATTCAGTACATTGTGGTACAAGAAGGATACTGACGAGCTGGAACGTGTCCAGAGGAGGGCAACCAAAATGGTCAAAGGCCTGGAAACGATGCCTTATGAGGAATGGCTTAGGGAGCTGGGTATGTTTAGCCTGGAGAAGAGAAGGTTAAGGGGTGATGTGATAGCCATGTTCAAATATATGAAAGGATGTCATATGGAGGAGGGAGAAAGATTGTTTTCTGCTGCTTCAGAGAAGCGGACACGGAGCAATGGATTCAAACTACAAGAAAGAAGATTCCACCTAAACATTAGGAAGATCTTCCTTGACAGTAAGAGCTGTTCGGCAGTGGAATTTGCTACCAAGGAGTGTGGTGGAGTCTCCTTCTTTGGAGGTCTTTAAGCAGAGGCTTGACAGGCATATGTCAAGAATGCTTTGGCAGGGGGTTGGACTGGATGGCCCTTGTGGTCTCTTCCAACTCTATGATTCTATGATTAAAACTATAAGGGACGCACACAAACATGTTAGAAATCATAGAATCATAGACCTGCCATTTTGTCCTCAAAAGCAAAGCAACCTGTCGCTAAACACTTTAAATCCGGCACTTACAGCCTGTCAGGCTCATCAATAACTGCTATGGTGGTGTCAACAGATCTCGCAAAAGTAGAGAACTTTTATGGAAGTACACAATGGGGATTATCTGGGGTGGGGGGGCCTAAGCGGCAAGGAGGTGGCAAGGGGCTCCAGAGGTGTAAATGACCAGAAGTCTTTGAAAAGCCGGCATCCCTGCCTCCAGTTCACCGCTACCATCAAATTAATTAAACTATAAATAGTTTTAGCTGGATTTTGGATAAATGGGCCATCAGCTGCCACTGTAACTGAATCTTGTTGTGTTATGATCTTCTTTCGTGGGCTGTGCGAACCCACGATTCTGAGCAATGCTTTGTCATAGGCGAGGGAGGGGGCACTGGGGGTGTTTACGGGACCAAGCCGGGGCGGCAGGGGCCCCCAGAAAGTTTGAGAACCGAGTCTGGTGGACACAACGCAAGGCATCTTCCTGCGCTGCTTGGTGCATCCACTGCGGTGATCCAAAGGCGATCTGGAAGTTTAAACACCCCTGGTTTTTTGTGCGGAAATTAATGATTTAAACAGAGCATGGCTTTGTCCAGGGATGGGGGAGGCTGGGGGGGGGGGAGAAGGATGCACCAGCCCTCCAGATAAGACCAGAAGCCCCTTGCGGGAGGCTTGGAAGAAGCCAGATTACAGCCAAGGTTCCTCATCTCCCACTGCTGTCACAAATGGGTCGGACAGAGACGGGAGGGGGCCGCATTTGGGCTTGGCCTTTGCCAGAGGGCAGCCGAAACCCCATTAGCCCCTGGTCCTGCTTAATGCACAGTAATAGGTCTCCTGGCCTGCTTCCCAGCCTCCCGGAGGAACGTGCGACTCGCAGAAAGGCCTTCTGTTCTCGCTCTGAACGATTCCACATTCGCGGCACAGTCCCCCGGAGTCTGCCAGCGGAGTCGGGGGCCGGAAGGAATCCCAGCCAAAAGGAGTCTGGATTTCGCATCGCAGTGGAGGGAGAAGAGACCCGCGAGCCACGCTCCGTGGGAAATGGGGCTGCTCGGGAGGAAGCCGTGGTTTTCGGGGGTCTCTCTCTGCAGACCGTCTGGACAAGCGATGGTAGCCGGAAAGGCCAGGCAGGGAAGACAAGGCGCAGGGAGGGTTGCGGAGGTGGAGGGGAGCAAGGAGCCACGGAGGAAGCAAAGACGATGACGTACATGAACAAGAGTCAGAGCTGTAGAGATGGAAGGGACCCCCAAGGGACATCTAGTCCAACCCCCTGCAGTGCAGGAATCCCAGCTGAAAAATCCCTGGCTGATGGCCATCCAACTTCCCGTAAATGAGTTCACCACCTTCCAAGGTAGGCCTTTCCACAATTGAATGGCTTAGTGTCAGAAGCCCTTCCAAATGTCGGAATCTCCATTCTTGCAATTTGAATATGTTCAGGTTCAGGCATCACCCTCTGGAGCAGCAGAGAAAACATTGGTCCAACTTCTATATCACACAGCCCTTCGGAGAATTAAAGATGCTGTAATCAAACACCCCCAGCCCACCATCACACTTTCAGATCTTGCATTCCTTTCCCCCCCCCTTTTTTTGAAGCAGAGTGGTACAATTTCATTCAGTAATACTATATTTAGGACGGCCCTCAAGACCACTTAAGAGAGCACTTTTTGCAAAGGATCAGCTCCACAAGCTTGTAAATGCTTAGCTTCCAAGTCTTCAAAGCACTTCACAGATTCCCATGATGTAATCATTACAACAACCTTGTAACGTAGAGCAGTACTTTTGTCCCATTACTGAAGATGGACCGAGAGGGAGGGTGGCCTGGGGGGTGTAGGGTTAGGGTTAGGGTTAGGCTACCCCAGATATACACGCCTATTCACAAATGTCCCACGGAATCCAGAGGGGCTTATTCAAATTTCAGCCTAAGGCAGCCTAGCCAGCTCATAGCGATAAAGATATTCCAGATCTATAACCCAATCTCTTAATCACTAGTTCACAAATACACTTACATAACACACACACACACACACACAAAGATACACATGCTGACATTAACAATCGGCTGCCAAGTTTGCTTGCATTCCTCTTCCCTCCCCATCGCTCTTTCCTTTAATGTCTTTTTAGAGTGCGAGCCTCAGGGTAGGGGCTGCTACTCGTACAAATAGATAAGCCACTGTTGGAGCCTTTCTGGCTGAAGAGTAGGAAGAGAAATGCTTTGAAAGAACAGCATAAATAAATATAAAATTGATTCTTAGTAACCTTTTTGAAAATAAAAAAATGGGGAGAAGGGAGAAATAATCCTTAGGGGGACACCAAATGATTCAACACCTCTGGAATCTTCCTCCCAGGACAAATCCTGTTGATCCCTACGGTCCTCTCTCAACTGAGGCAGGTGGCCTAAGTTCTCCCTCTCCCCATTTCATCCTCACAGCAACCCTGTGAGGTGGACCATTTCTGCATTCTCCCCCTCCCAGACCTCCGAGCTTCCCATGCCCGCTGCTGCTACCAAACCGACCCCTGAAGAGTCTCACGCTCTGCCAACTGAGCCACCAGAGTTCTCCTGAATACGTACTACCGAATAACTGAAGAAGTAAATAATTCTTATGAAGCTCTTCACCAGCACAAATGACAGTAATTTTGTGCCACGCTACAGTATTGGTTTCTGGCCATTTTCTGGCTGAGGCTATCAATGAGGTGCTATTTATAAGGAAACAAGGCATGAGCCCGCATTGTTGTTGTTTAGTCGTTTAGTCGTGTCCGACTCTTCGTGACCCCATGGACCATAGCACGCCAGGTACTCCTGTCTTCCACTGCCTCCCGTAGTTTGGTCAAACTCATGTTCGTAGCTTCGAGAACACTGTCCAACCATCTTGTCCTCTGTCGTCCCCTTCTCCTAGTGCCCTCAATCTTTCCCAACATCAGGGTCTTTTCCAAGGATTCTTCTCTTCTCATGAGGTGGCCAAAGTATTGGAGCCTCAGCTTCACGATCTGTCCTTCCAGGGAGCACTCAGGGCTGCTTTCCTTCAGGATGGATAGGTTTGATCTTCTTGCAGTCCATGGGACTCTCAAGAGTCTCCTCCAGCACCATAATTCAAAAGCATCAATTCTTCGGCGATCAGCCTTCTTTATGGTCCAGCTCTCACTTCCATACATCACTACTGGGAAAACCATAGCTTTAACTATACGGACCTTTGTCGGCAAGGTGATGTCTCTGCTTTTTAAGATGCTGTCTAGGTTTGTCATTGCTTTTCTCCCAAGAAGCAGGCGTCTTTTAATTTCGTGACTGCTGTCACCATCTGCAGTGATCAAGGAGCCCAAGAAAGTAAAATCTCTCACTGCCTCCATTTCTTCCCCTTCTATTTGCCAGGAGGTGATGGGACCAGTGGCCATGATCTTGGTTTTTTTGATGTTGAGCTTCAGACCATATTTTGCGCTCTCCTCTTTCACCCTCATTAAAAGGTTCTTTAATTCCTCCTCACTTTCTGCCATCAAGGTTGTGTCATCTGCATATCTGAGGTTGTTGATATGAGCCCGCATACACCAGCCTTTTCTATTTTCGCACTTAGTATCTTCGCAGCCAAACAGCAACCAAAGTAAGAGAGCAAAAAATTATAGTTGATTTTCAATCAAAATTATGGTTTAAAAATGTGTTGAAGATGTTTTTGTTGTTATACAGTATTTGGAAATTCAATACTGTACATTGTTATTTAAAAAAATTATTATGGTGAATTTGAGTAGCGAATGGTTGCTGTCCCATCCTGAAGGAGGGGATTATTGACAGTTTTCAGGATGAGAAGACGGCCCTTTGAGAAAGACCCTTCCCCACTCAATATTTTCCCCCACAGAACCCCATAAGTCTACCTCATATTATAATACACTTTGATAATAAATGTAGGTGTATCGGAAGCCCTGTATTCCCCCAAAGGAGCCTGCCCAGGCTTTGAGATTTTCTAAGAAGGCCCATTTCTCACTCCTGCTGTCCCAAGGGCCTCAAAAATGACAGCTCTTCAAGAAACTGCTGGGAAAGCCTTTACTCTTATCGCAAGAACACAAGTTGCTACAAACGCAGGCTCACAGCACACACAATGCAAAGCGCAATAGCTTTTTGTAACAAAATGTATTTATGTGAAGGCCAAGCAGGCACGGTGAATTAAAGCTATGTCAGCAAATGCTTATACTTACGCTTGAAGCGCGGGAGTGCTAAAGTGTATCTAAATGAGTTTTGATTAACAACAGCTAGTTTGCTTCCTTGAATGAGGAAATGAGAATGTTTCTATGCATGAAAGGAAGAGATTTTAACGCTTTGTGTAAGAAACCTACAGTATAAGTAACACCACCCCCACCCCCACAGGGCACTGGGATGGGGTTCAGCCTTTGTGGAAGTGATCTCGCTGAACCTATTGCTTTGCAAAGTAATAAAATCGTTGGACTCCATCTTTTCCTGGCTCCTGAGTTTTATTGGCAAGACCCAGGAACTACGGGCTCTGTTTGCCACCTTCACAGACACTTTTGGTGAGGACGCAAGACAGGGCCTTCTCGGTGGCTGCTCCTAGACAGTGGAACTCCCTTCCACAGCACTAGTTGCAGGTAGGTAGCCGTGTTGGTCTGAGTCGAAGCAAAATAAAAAAATTCCTTCAGTAGCACCTTAAAGACCAACTAAGTTTATATTTTGGTATGAGCTTTCGTGTGCATGCACACTTCTTCAGATACACTAGAAACAGACGTGTCAGACCCTATATATATACAGAGGGTGGTAGGGGTGGGTGGGAATGGGAGATGGGCTGATGGGAGTGGTAAACCTGTAGATGGGTGTTAATGGCTGCTGATGTCCAATGACAATGACAGCTCCCTTTCTCAAGCTCTGGGAGGAAGACCTTTCATTGCCTACAGACAGCCACCCAATCTTAAACAACTCCTCACCCACAATAATACAACCACCAGACTTAACATGGACACTGGTACCAGAGCCTGCAATAAACCCAGATGCCAACTTGGCTGCCACATACACCCGGACAACATCATTACTGGCCCCAACAACATCCAACATACCATCTCAGGACTATTTAATTGCTCATCTTCTAACATTGTGTATGCCATCAAATGCCAACAGTGCCCTTCAGCTCTCTATATTGGACAAACAGGCCAAACCCTACGCCAAAGGATAAATGGACATAAATCTGACATCAGGAACCATAAGACTGAAAAACCAGTAGGAGAACACTTCAATCTCCCAGGACATTCTATACAAGATCTCAAAGCAGCTGTTTTATTACAGAGAAATTTCAGGAACAGACTGGAAAGGGAAGTTGCTGAATTGGAAATCATTACCAAGCTTAAAACCATGGAAGCACCTGGGATGAATAGAGATATCGGATTCTTATCTCATTATGCATGATCAAGCTTCCTTTAGCACCTCAGCCCAGGACTAATTGCAGCCATCAGCAGCCATTAACACCCATCTACAGGTTTACCACTCCCATCAGCGAGACAAATCAATGGGTGTAGATGCATTTTGACAACAAGCTGATGTTTACTGCAGGACATTCTCCGCACATTTTTACCATGGAAAAGCAGCATGTAGATAGAGTTAAACTGGACTCGGGTAAACGGGTGTTGCGAGGTTTTGCAAAAGGCAGCGAAACCTGTTTGGCTGAAGGTGACAGCAACACGAGAATGGCGTGCATTTGAGAGGTGGGACTAGGGAGGCAAGCTAAGCGGCTTGCTTGAGCACACAAATGCTGAAACTGCTTTATCAAGGCCCCTGATCATGTGTTTTACAGATGTCCAAGTGAGCACACCAAGTAGACTTCCCTCTCAGTGCACACGGAAGGTTGGAGGGAAGAGGGGATCTCTGCAATGAGGTTTCCGTGCGCACACCTCTCCCTGCCAACACTTAATGCATTTGCACAAGCCAAGGCCGGCGGATCCACACGTATCCCTTGTTTCCTTATAAGTAGCTCATCGTTCCATGGCTGTACCTTGCAACAATCCACCATCCTGTTCTTTTTTACGCACTGATCATCTTCACAGCCAAACATCAACCAAAGAAACAGATCATAAAACTGAATATAATAATAGTACCCTGCCTATCAGACTGGGCTGCCGCCGTGCTGGGCAGCTTCCCAAAAACTAAAAAACATAGTAAGGCAATCCTATCAGATGCGCGGAAAATCCAAAGAGAGATTTTGCGGAACCAAGCTTCTATTCAGCAGGTGAGATCGGGTTTTCCTAGAGTGTCTGGGTTTGCCAAAGTGTGAATGAGCCCCGACTGTCCCGCTGAACTCAGCAGGACTTGCTTCCAAGCAAACATGTGCAGGATTGAGCTGTACGCATTTGAATGATCCACCTGCACACAGAAAACTAGCTCTTCAAGGTGACGACAAGACTTGCATCCTCCCCGACCTTCTGTGTTTCCGTGGCAGGGAGCTCCTTTTGGACCAAATTCTTTTGCGTGCCTTATTGGCAGGCCCGGTGCGTCCATTTAGGCGGACGAGGCCATTGCCTAGGGCGCGAAAATGGAGGGGGCGCTGCCGAGCCTGCCCCACAAAACCTGACACCTCTCAGCAATCATAATAAACTACAGGTGTGGGCCAAAACATTTGGGGAGGTTCCAGTTAGGGGAAGACTGCTCTAACGGGTTTTAAAGAGGGACAGTGATTCCACAAAAACTCTAGGATGAATGAATGTGGATTGTCCCGGTCCAGAAACATGCTATAAGTACAACAAATGCATTTTCCTTCTCTAGGTTAGCATTTCCTTTTGACGGGATTCTCCGCTGTGGGATTCCTGCTCTGCTCTGCTTTTTAAAAGCCCCATCTGGGCTTGATCTGCAAGCGGAGCAACGGAGCTACTCCCTCCATTCTTGGCTCGCTGTCCAATCCCTGGTAAACTGCCCTCCCAGTTGAACATCTGGCCCCGATTTCAGGGGAAAGCAACAACAATGGCATTTGTTTGGCTTTCCGATCCCAGCTGTGCTCACTTGGTCTGCTGGAGTGAGGAGCCCTTCGCAGCCCGAGACGGAGGGCCCATTCACACAAGGAGGATACAGAGGTTATTCTCGGTCGCTGTGCTGAGATGGATGCCACGAGGCATGGAGGGCATGTTAACTAAATCCCACGGCACTCAATGGGCTTGGCCAACTCCCTGGTTTAAATGTACATCCTCAATTTACAATGGGGTGGAAGGCTCCCAGGCTATGCAGGACTTGCTCGCAAATTTATTGACAGCTGCACAAATTATAATACAGTGGTACTGTACCCCGGTTTACGAACTTAATCCGTTCCGGAAGTCCGTTCTTAAACCAAAGCCGTTTTTAAACCGAGGCGCGCTATCCCTAATGAGGCCTCCTGCCGCCAGCGCCCTGCCACCGTTCGGCTTCCGTTCATAGACCGAGGAAAAGTTTGCTAACCAGAGCACCTACATCCGGTTTTGCGGAGTTCGTAAACCAAATAGTTTGTTAACAGGGCGGTTCGTAAACCCGGGTACCACTGTAGCCAGGAAGTGGAAGGGGCAAGCGGAATATAAAATGGAAGAATGGTATAAAGAGGTTTGGGGATATAGCTATTAATGATAAATTAACATGCGCCATTAAGGTAAGATAGGGAATATGCAGGGGAAATGATTTTGAGGAGATATGGAGGGTGTTTGTAGAATTTGTACTGTTAAAACAGAAAGGGGACAAACTATTGGAAGAGGTGTTGAAATTTTGGGAGCTTGGATCGTTACAATGGAATGGTCTCGGTGGTGGGGTGCACATTTTTTTCTTATTTATTTAAGATTATTACTTTATATAATAAAATATAATAATAATAATAATAATAATAATAATAATAATAATAATAATAATGTACAGCCTAAGTTAGTTGCAGCAAACATAACTGGAGGGTCTTTGGGGCAAAGACAAGAGCTGCAAACACACCACAAGAACATGAGAGAATTAATAAGAGTCTGCTGGATCCGGCCAATGGCCCATCTAGTCCAGCATCCTGTTCTCACAGAGGCCAACCAAGATGCTTGCAGGAAACCTTCAAGGATCCGAGCACACGAGCTCAAACAGCCTCTTCCCCACTTAGCCGGATAGGAGAAAGAGGCATAATTCAGTTGCAGAGATGTTTTCCCTATGAACCTATTGGCTGCCTTGGGTTCCAGTTCCACCTCTTTCCACGGCACCTTTAGGAAGGCAGACACCCAGCCGCACGCTTACCTGGGACTCCAATTGTGCTAAAGATTTTACAAGCCCCTGCGAAAGGACTTACAGCCATGAGGATCAGACCATAGGGCATATATCTCCGGCTGCCTCCAGACCTCTTCCGTGCGCATCCGTTCCGATTCGATGGTGCGACGGCATCAAAGCAAGCGCTGCCACACGACACATTTCCTCCTCGAATTTTAGAGTTGGAAGGGACTGCAGGGGTCATCTGGTCCACCCCGCAGGAATGCAAGAATATTTCGCCCAATGTGGGGCTCAAACCCACGACCCTGAGATTAATAGTCTCCTGCTCTGCCAACTGAGCTATCCCAGCAGCCTAACTTTCCTTACTGCAAAACCAATTGGGGGTGGCAGTCCAAGTGCCACAAATCCACTTTGATGGCAGGACCTGAATTTGCAAGCGTGTTCTTGAATCCCACCTGAAAAGAGCAATAGCCCTCAGGTGCCTCTAGTCTAGCGAAAAGGAGGATATGAAGGAAGGCAGCCCACAAAAGCAACAGCCTGTGTGTTTGCAATCCATTGGCCTCCCGCAGCCACGCCAATGCTTCTCTGCCCCCTCCCTGCCTTCCTGGCTCGCCTTTCCCAAGAACCTCCCTGCCTCTTCTCCCCCCCCCCTTCTTCCCCTGCCTCCCCAGACAGAGAGTGCGGCACCACTGCCTGTGGGGTGGGGAAGGAGAGGCTGCCTTGGTATTCTTGGGCTGCAGCCACTTCAAACTGCCACGCGACAATACGGATTCTCTGTGGCGCAGCCTGGGCTAAAAATATATGGGGCTGCGTCCAGTGGGAGAAAGTGGGTGTCCCTTTTGCAAGAGGGGTAGGGAGGAGGGGGAAAGAGAGAGTTCCAGTTTCTGGGCAAGAAGCATTCAAGTTTGGAGACCATTTGAGAGGCAGTGTGGTGCAATTGGGACAGGGCTGGAGACCCGGGTTCAAATCCCCACTCAGCCATAAAGCTCACTGAGCCACCTGGAGACAGTCCCTGTCTCTCAGCCTAATGTACCTCACAGGATTGTTGTGAGGACAAAAACGAGAGGAGAAATATGCAGGCCACCTTAAACTCCTTGGAGTTGTTCCTGCATTGCAGGGGGTTGGACTAGATGACCCATGGGTCCCAACTCTAGAATTCTATGATTCTTTGTTTTTCAATTTGATCCTTTCACATAGTTTTGTTCTGTGGCGTTTTATGCATCGTGTGTTGCTGTTATTTCTGTTGATTATTGTTTAGTAATTGTTTCCCAGAACAAACTTAGTTGGTCTCTAAGGGGGACCAACTTTTTTTAATTTTTAAAATTATTTTGATTGCGTCAGACCAACACGGCTACCTACCTGAATCTAATTATTTTCTTGTAATTGTTAAGAAAGGATTTGTGTTCAGTTATTATCTCACAATATTTAATTGTATTGTGTGCTGTTCTAATGGAATATTACTTTATCTGATACGAGTTGTTCATTCTTAAGTTATGTTTTTATTATGAATTCTTTGTATTGAGTCAGATGGTTATACGGTGTGTGAACTTTGCTGCTTCTCCAGCTTGCAAACTACTTTGCGTTTAGCAACATGGAAAGGCAATAGACAAATGAAAAGTGAAACGAAATGAAAATGGGATACAAATGTAATAATAATAAAATAGGAATCCTGTCTGGCCCTGTTCAAAGTACGCAAACTTCCCCTGGACTCCTTATCCCCGCAGAAATTATTATCATACATTGCACAGCTCACACAAAGTTGCAACATGGCAGCTACTGTTTGGAAGGAATGAAACTGCTTCATGCTGAGTCCGACCATTGGTCCATCTAGTGTGATATTGTCTACACTGACCGGCAGCATCTCTCTAAGGTTCTCAAAACAGGATGTCCCCCAGCCCTGCCCCAGAGACTGAACCTGGGACCTTCTGCATGTAAAGCTGATATTATTATTATTATTATTATTATTATTATTATTATTATTCCACCCATCTGGCTGTTCCACCATTGATATACAGCGAGAAAACATCTCCATCCCTCTCTCCGACAGGTCAAGTCCACAACAGGTGAGGTAGCAGTGGCTAAGAGAGCATGCAGTCCAGGACATGTCTACTCAGAAGTAAAGCCCAGTGATTTCTATTGGACTTACTCCCAAGTAAGTGTCTATAGGACCAGAGGCTGCAATCCTATGTACACCTTCCTGGAAGTAAGCCCAGCTGAAATCAGTGGGAGTTACTTCTGAGTAGACATGCAAAAGCTTGTGCTCTGGATCTGAATCACACCGCTCCAAAATCCGCATTATGGCACTAAGGACAGTGGCCTGCCTTGCAGGGTTGCAGCAAAGTTCACAGCCAATGTATGTGGAGCATTTTGAGCACTCAAAAGCACCATGTGCAAGCTGTATGTAATCCTTTAGCTTGCGTTCACACAGAGGTGTCTTTCCCTTAGGGGAAGCCTGTTTAGGGTTACAGCTTTGAAATTTGCTTCTCACAGCACAAACGGAGAAGGAAGTTTAGAAGCTGGCATGCAGCAAAAGGGAGCCCTTTTTGCCAACAAAATTCAGAAGAGCAAAAAGCTGGAACCTGGAAAGGAAGGGCTGCGATGAGCCACCGCATCTGTGTTGATGTCACACAAATTAGGAGCACTGAGGTCTACAGAGAAAAAAACTTGCAAGGAGTTTTTCCTGTGAGTTTACGGTCGAGAAAGGATTTAAAAGTTGGGTCCCTTTTGTCCAGATTCTGACACGCTTTCTGCTGTGCGCCACTGCTGCAGGGTTTATACAATGTGCTGTGCCAGTCACGTGTGAGAATACACAGACCCAGGTTGGTTTTGCTTGCACCAGTCTCTACATCAGTCTCTGGCACTAACCCTACGTGGAAGGTGCTTTCTCACGAGGGTCCCTAGACCTTTGGGGGGCCCTGGTGTTGCTGAACTCCAGCTGCTGCCATCCCATAATACTGGTTCTGCTGCCTGCTGGAAGGCCGCAAGTTCCCTACCCAAACTCCTACTGGTACCTTCATAACCCAGACCACAGCGGGGTGTGGCGGAACAGCGCCTACAGAGCAAGCTGCTAAAGAGGTGGCTCTAGTAAGCCAGCCAGGCTGCGCGCTTGTGTAAAAAGCAGCAGGGGAAGACCAACGCCGAAAGGGAGAGGAGGCAGGGCATTTCCTCATTGCAAACGGGCAGCGTTCTCTTACCGTGTACATGCGAAAGCGGGCCAGAAACGGGAAGGAGCGCCGCAGAGCCTCAAAGCGGCGCATCTCTGCTACCCAGAGAGGAATCTCTCTGCCAACCTTCCTCCTGTCTTGATATGACCGACGCACCTTTTGGAAAGGGACCCACAACATAAATGGGGGGTGGGGGGCTTCCCAGAGGCTGCAGCAGGATCCTTGCACTGTCAGCGGCTAGCAAAAGTCGCCAAAACCACCCGAGTTGCAGCACATTCCAACCAAGGCTGACTCCATTGGAGGGCAAAGGCACCCATCAATGCAGGGTCCTCAAAATGCTTCAGGGAACACTTGCATGCACCCGAGGAGAAATCCGAAGGAATTCCACCACTGTGGATGACGGAGATTGATGCAGTCCCAGGCAGTCAATGGCAGAGGCGTCTGACCTTTTGGGGGCAGACATCGTCCACGCTGCCTCGGTGTCCCCCCAGGAAAAACCGAGCAGAGACTTCAGCAAGGGTCGTGGATGTCAAAATTGCCTGTCCTGGCCTGCTTGAAATCTCCATGCTCAGCTTCCGATGCTAAGAAGAGGCAGCGAGCCAGCTCAGGCTCCAAAAGTTATCCGAATCCTGACAGGTCTGGGATCTGGGGGTCCTATGGGCAGCCAGGGCAAGAGAGAGCTTGTTGTGCCGTTCTCCACAACAGGACACTGTTGAGTCTGGTGCGCGCTGCGCCTGCAATCGCGCATGCTTGTTTTCTTTATCCTCTCCTCCCCTTTCCTCCTCTCTGGCCGGTCCCAAGGGAATCTCTCCCTCGCCTGCCCGCTAGCCTGGAACAGAGACTCTATGGTATTCGCAGGGAACGCAGCTTTGACCGGCTGCCAAGAGGTCAGCTTTAACTGTGGGCTGGAGAGGCAATTTCCTGTGGGCCTCTGCCTGGGATTTCAAATCGCTTCTCAGGCTCTCCCTCCTCCAGCCGTCTGGCTCAGACCTTGCTGGCAGACCTTGCTGGCCAGGGAGCATCCTGGGGTACCCTGGTTTCCCTGCAACATTATCACAGAATGGTGGAGATGGAAGGGACCCCCAAGGGCCATCTAGTCCAACCCCCTGCAATGCAGGAATCACAGCTAAAGAATCCCTGGCAGATGGTCATCCAATGAAGGAGAGTCCATCACCTTTCGAGGGAGTCTGCTCCACAGTCAAACAGCTCTCACCATCTGAAAGTTCTTCCTTATGTTTAGACAGAATCTCCTTTCTCGTCTCTGAATCCGTTGGTTTGAGTCCTACCCTCCAGAGCGGGAGAAAACAAGCTTGCTCCCTTTTCCATGTGACTGCCCTTCAGATATCTGAGGACGGCTATCAGATCTTCAAATATCTGAATTCCCAGTCTTCTTTTCTCAAGGCCAAACGCACCCAGTTCCCTCAACCGGCTTCATTTCCAGGCCCTTAATCATCTCGGTCGCCCTCCTCTGCACACATTCTACCTCAGGCATCCCCAAACTGCGGCCCTCCAGATGTTTTGGCCTACAACTCCCATGATCCCTAGCTAACAGGGCCAGTGGTCAGGGATGATGGGAATTGTAGTCCAAAACATCTGGAGGGCCGAAGTTTGGGGGTGCCTGTTCTACCTTGTCGATAAACTGTGATTCCCAGAACTGGACAAAAATGGAGAAGTGTGCTTCGTTGTCCTAATTTGCAGTTAGCGCTTTCCTTGGTGTCGAATCTGGGGCTGATGCAAAAATGTCAGTGTTTGTTTTTCCTCTCCTACTCCAGTGTGTACAACCCCCCCACCCAAAAAAAAACCTATTTTGAGCCTGGAGCGTAAGGAAGTGCCAAGCCATGCAGAATGTCCTCAGCGGCAAAAGCCACTATTTACTGGGGATAATTTGATGGCAGGCCTGGAAAAACGCTGGCGATGTGAGAGACCTGGAACTGCAGGAAACAGTGAAGTCTCCTCCTCTCCAAAATTGCTTCCCAGGCCTGCCACAAGGGAACGATGTGGGAAGGGTCTCATCCTGCCCCGAAGCCCACTTGGGCCTGCTGGGGATGGGGCAGAGCCCTTCCTTTAAGGCTTCCCAGCTTCTGCACCTGACAGCTGGCTGGCGGGGAGGCTGCGGGGGGAGGAGAAGGAGCAGGGAGCTTCCTCCAGCGCTAGGGTCTTGTCCCTCGTCCAAGCGGGGAGAAAAACAGGAGGAAAACAGGGCGACCTTCGCGGTGCCCTGGCTCCTTAACACTGCTTTCTTGTCTTCCAGCACATCCCCAAGGAGAACAGCTGGCCGGATCTGGAGCTAAACATTTTCTCTGCAGAGGGATGCTGAAGGCGTGAGGAGGGAAAGAAACAACAGGTTTCGGGGTGTTTTTTTTTCCGGGTGGGGGGTTAGCAAGATCCCGGGGGCCTGCCTTCCTGTTTACCAATCCGCCTGGAACAATTCCCACACTTTCAAGGCAGTAAAAAACAAAACAAAAAACACCAAGCACCGTTTGAATCATCCCACTTTGTAAAAAGTATGCATTTTTGTTGAAAAGGGGGTTGGGGGGGGGAGCCATGCAGAAAGACTGAGGGGGAAGCTTATTTTTGCAGCTGGCTTCTGATCAAATTGCAGCCTTGCACTTTTGCAGGGAAGGAAGTGCAACACGGGTCACGGCGTGCCAAAAGCAAAACAGCAGGTGCCACCAGATGCCTGCCATGGAAAGAGCTCCAGGTGACTCGAGACAGCGAGCCAAGCCGCAAGCAGCTAGGGAGGGCCACCCCCTGACCCTCTTCTCTGTTCCTTAGTCAGTTTGAGAATGAATCAGGGAGTCCTTATCGACCCCAAAACTGTACTAGGAATGTAAGAAGCACTGTTCCAGATAGGAGGGAGGGTCCACTGGCTGCAGCCGGATGCTTCCAGGAAGATCGCAAGCAAAGTGCAAAGGCAGCCAGCAAACCTCTGCTGCTACTTCTCCGTAGCTCAGGGTCTCGGGTTCAATCGCAAGCAGCCTCAGTTAAAAAGGAATCTCAGGCGGAAGAGCTGGCAAAGATCTCTCCTCAAAACTCTGGGAGTTGCAGGAAACTGTTTTATATTCCGCACCCATAAGAAATCCATCTTTTAGAGTGGCGACATCTACACTTTGGAACTCCCTGCCTCTTGATATCAAGCTAGCGCCTTCGCTGTACCCTTTTCGGCACCTGCTGAAAACATTTTTGTTTCGACAAGCCTACCCAGGTATCTAGAACGCTGATGTGCTTTTAGCTTATTTCTGGGTTTTTTGGGAATATTTTAATTCCTTTCATTAATAATTTTATTGCCTTGGTTTTTTTGCAAGCTGCTTTGGGGGCGTTTTTAAACAACCAAGTGGTAGATATACTTTATTAAATAAAT
This sequence comes from Zootoca vivipara, assembly GCF_963506605.1. Lineage (NCBI taxonomy): Eukaryota > Metazoa > Chordata > Lepidosauria > Squamata > Lacertidae > Zootoca > Zootoca vivipara. The sequence continues at coordinate 4,478,284 of NC_083280.1, read as the reverse complement.
AAATCATGCCAAGATATTGGTCCATCAAACTCAAAAGTGCCTACACCAAATATGGAGAACCCAAGGGCCATGTTTTCTTCTGGGGAGCCTGCCAGGGGCCACATGGCAGGGGTGGGCGGGACCAGAGACAAGAGTGGGCGGGGCCATCTTTCCCTTTGCACAGCGGGGACGAAAACACACACACACACACACACACACACACAGAAGAGCCATTGCCAGAGATCGCCCCGGTCCTAGAGATTGGCAGCAACTGCCCTAGCTTTCAGACAGAGGCCTCATCCATCCCTAACTGAAGGTGGAGCCTTCTATTTATTACTGTATTTCTTTGTTAAATTTATACCCTGCCCGTCACCCGAAGATCTCGGAGATGTTCACAAGAGCACAAAATAAATAGTTAAAGCAAAACGGAATAATCCCCCCCCCCCCCGCAAACACATTTGAAAGGTCTTGGAATATTAATCAGTCAAAGGCCTGGTCATGATAGAATTGTAGAGTTGGAAGGGACCCTGAGGATCATCTAGTCCAACCCCCCCTGCAATGCAGGACATTTGCAGTTGTCCCATACGTGGATCAAAACCGCAACCTTGACATTATCAGCACCATGCCCTAACCAACTGAGCTATCCAGGCTGAAGAGGGACGTTTTCACCTGGCATCTAAAAATAGATAATGAGGGTGCCAGGCAAACCTCCCTGGGGAGAGCATCCCACAAATGGGGAGCCACTGCAGAAAAGGCCCCGTTCTCGTGCTGCCGCCTTCCGGATGTCTGGTGGAGGAGGCACACAAAGAAGGACCTCAGATAATGATTGTAGGGTCTGGGTCAGTTCATATGGGGAGAGGCGCTCCTTGAGGTATTGCGGTCCTGAGCCATTTAAGGCTTTATAGGTCTAAACCAGCTCTTTGAATTGGGCCTGGAAACTAATTGGTAGCCAGTGCAGTTGAGCCAGGATCAGAGTACATAATATGTGCAAACCGTCTTGCCCTGGTGACAATTTGGCTGCTAAATGTTGCACCAGCTGATGTTTCCAAACCGTCCTCAGAGGCAGCCCTACGTATAATGTGCTCCAGTCGTCAAAGCTGGAGGTTACAAGAGCATAGGCAATGCGGCCCTTGGGAGACATGCTGCCAGCCGGAAGAGGCTGCAATAGGCTCTATGGACCAGTGGCCTGGCTCTGTATCGAATGTCTTCATCCTGAATGTGAAGGCTTCCTATATCTACCAGCTGTTGCCAGACCTCTCCCCTCCTCCTCCTCTGTAGACTTGTTTAATCCCATTTTCAAGCCGGAGTCTGCTGCCACATCTGGTGGCAGTGAACCCCGCCGTTTAAGTGTGTCGTGCAAAGAAGTACTCTCCCGCATGTGTCCTGAATCCGTGCCACAACTCAGTTTTCCCTCCCTCTAATTATTTGCAGCCTCCCGTGCCTCTGAGAGAAGTCAGGAAAAAGGATTCTCCGTGTGGGGCTTAATTCAAGCCAGAATTCTTGCAGGGCTCTGCCCCACAAACAGTTCTGAACAAGGCTGGGGAACTGCGTCAGAAGCAGGGAACTGGGCAGAGGAAGTCCTTGCCCCCACCTTCGCCCCTTTCCCCCCAAATGTGCAGAACTGTCCTCGCAAAGGCCCATCGCTCAGCGGGAGAAAATGCGCTTGGCATGCAGAAGGTTCCCAGGTTCAATCCACGGCAGCATCTCCAGGTAGCTAGGAAAAGACTCCCTGGAGAGCTGCTGCCAGCCAGTGCAAGCAGCACTGAAGTAGATGGGGCAATGGACCATCTCTTTGCCTTTCCTAAGATATACCGCAAACTGCTTTGGGCTCCTACCAGGAATGAATCGGGCAGGGAGGGTGGGGATCAGCCTTGTGAGAAGTTTAAGATTTTCAGCCAGAAGTGGATGGGTTGTTGTTAAAAAATCATCAGGGTTAAGGTCCCCTCTAAATGTCCTTTTTATCGTGCAGCCATGACGACAGCCAACATGGTGCAGCAGTTATGACCGTCGGACCAGGACCTGGGAGAGACCAGGTTTCAAATCCCCACTTGGCCATGGCGCTCATTTTGTGACCTTGGGGCGGTCAAACGCTCTCAGGCCAGCGGCCTACCTCGCAGGGCTGTTGTGGAGATTCAATGAGGAGCAGGAGAACCATGTGACCACCTGATTTATTTACTCCATTTGCATCCGCTCCCTTTTGCTCCAAAGAGCTCAAGGTGGCGTACTCAGCACTCCCCCTCCTCATTTAATAAAACAACCCTGTGAGGTAGGTGAGGCTGAGAGGCAGTGACCCAACACCAGAGGTCACCCAAGGAGCTTCGTGGCCGGGCGGGGAATTGAGCTCCTGGAGAAGAAAGGGGGGATTAAAACACAATAAATAAATAAATACAGTAACCAAATGATCTGTGCTCATCAGGGCAGCTTTCGACACGACACAACTTTCAGTACTGTTTCCACCTACCAAAGTTCCGGGCAGGACACAACAATCTGTGCCCGTTTCGAAACTTGCTGCTGCAATCCTGTAACTTTTCACACCCCAAGGGTTTTGGAGGGGGAGAGGAAGGTTGTCCCACTTCTGTGGAGGTTAGGGTCGCCCCCCACCCCCAGGTGGCAATGGCGCAATTAATATTGAGAAAGGATCACAGAACAACTAATAATAATGAATAATATAACAATAATGAACTATTTTTTGCATCTGCCGCCATTCTGCAGGAGCATTAAGGCTGGCTGGCAGTGGCACGCTTTGTGAATAAAAATCACAAATCCTGCAACAAACTACAGGCAGTCTCTTTCTCAGCACTGCCCCCCTGCTCATAATTGTTGTTATTATTATTGATTGCATTTATATCCCATACATTCATATGCATGGTTTTCCTCCTCTTCCTCCTCAATTAATCCCCACAGCAACCCTGCAAGGTGGGATAGGCTGAGAGTGATGGACAATCCCAAGATCCTCTAGTAAATTTCATGGCCGAGTGAGGATTCGAACCTGGGTCCCCCGGATCCTAGTCCGACATCCAACTCCAGACACGGGCTCTGATCCTCCCCTCACAATTCTTTAATGTGACCCTTAAGAGCTAGAGAGTTGCTTTTGAAATCTCAAAGAAATCAATCAATCTGAAATGGTCGGGTTCTGTTCCAGAGGAGTCAGTCCTGAATGGGCAAAGGGAAATCTGCACATGTGCAGAGTCTGAGAGAATGAACAAGTCTTACACTGCACACAATTGCAAAGTGATAAGGCCGGTTCAATGGAACATGCGGTAACAATTAGCGCTGACCTGATTTGCATGCGTTAAAGGCGTAAGAGACAGGCAGGGGGGTGTTTGATGCTTGCCAGGCTGTGCCAGGCACAGCCAAAGTCCTCCGAGGGCACCCAGTACAGCCCATCTTGGGAATTATAGCATTGCCAATGGCCTCCCCCCCTTACAGGTTTACTTCCTGGCCCAAATCATCCTAGCTTTGCTAGCCATGAGGAACATCACCACAGGAGTCTCCTGGGCACTGAAGCGCCACCACAGAATCACAGAACTGTAGAGTTGAAAGGGCCCCCCAAGGGTCATCTAGTTCAACCCCTTGCTTTGCACTCTGACCCCTGGAGAGCCTACTCAGTCCCACCCCCACCCACATCGCTCGCCCGTTCCCAAGCCTGCCTTCCAGTCACGAGGGCTAGAAACTTGCTCGTTTTTGAACAAAAGCTCACGCTCCCACAGGGGCAATGTGGTGTAATGGTCAGGGTGTTGCGCTAGGTGCTTGAAGACCAGGGTTCAAATCCCCACTCGGCCATGAAGCGCACTGGGTGTAGCCCTGGGCCAATCACTGCCTCTCAGCCCAACCTACCTCTCGGGGTTTTTGTGGGGGTTAAATAGAGACCGGGGTGGGGGGAGAAAACCATTGAGCTCCATGGGATCTAATTGCGACAATTAGGTAAATAAATCTGTGCTACGAGTTTCCTCCAAAACAATAGCGGCTGGGATAAGCTGGTTTGGGAAAGCTCTCCCGGGACGCAATGCTAGGTCTAGATCCACGGGGGCAAGAACAGAAGAAAAGCCTACTGGATGAGGCCCACCTTAGTCCAGCATCCTGTTCTCACAGGGGTCAGCCAGATGCTTGTTTGTAAACCCGCAATTGCAGAATCGAAGAATCCAGAGGCCGTCTCCGCCAAGAGGAGAGCAAATCAGCTGAGCCACATTTCGATGCCGCAGCCCTCCTCGCCCCCGGCACCGCCTGGCGAACACCCCCTGGTGGAGACCACCAAATCCACCAGGACTTGCTGAGCATAGAATGGGCAACACGGCACCCACCCTCCCTCCCAGTAACAGAGGCAGGGCAGAAACCAGTGAGAAACTCCCATGCCCACAAACCGGAGCTGAACGGGAAGAGCAGGCGGTTTGGCCTCCGAGGTCTGATCCATTCGTGTCCCAGGCTGCTGCCCATATCGGTGCCTGCTTTCTGAGCCCCCCCCCCCGGCCACTGACCCACCTTGTCGTCGTCCCCCTCCAGGGCCGGGCCACCTCTGCCACCAACCAATCTGAGCTGAAGGAACGGATTCTCTCAACCCCAAATACGACCATCTACGAGATCTGGATTAGTGAGGCAGGCTTTCTTTTTTAAAAAAAAGGTGTCTGAGAGCAAAAGGGGAAAAGGGCCCTTAGAGAAACATGACAATCCTCCGTTTTATAGGAATATGTCTACTTACCTGCATGCGGTCCCTATCCAAAATGCACTTTTTCTCTCCATTGCCCTTGCTGAACATCAACAACACCGCCATCTCCCCTCCGGTCGGCAACCACTTTGGAATCTGGACAGTCCTGTTCCCCCCACTTGATCTGTTTACACTTCTTCTAAAAATACAATCCGGACTAACCAGCCCTCATGTCCACTTTGGGGCAGCGTTCTTCTGTTAAGTCAGCCGGGATTGCCAAAGGTATGTGCCTGACCCCTTGGCCTTGGATTGAGCACAGGAACCTGCCCCTGGTCCCTCCAGACCAGTGTCGCCTGCTCTGACTGGCAGCAGCTCTCCAGGGCTTAAAGCCGTGTGTGTGTGTGTGTGTGTGTGTGTGAGAGAGAGAGAGAGAGGGGGGGGGGAGAGGGAGAGGGAGAGGGAGAGGGAGAGAGGAGCTGTAGCCTTCCAGACTACAACACCCATAATTCCATGAGACATTGTTCATGCTGCCTGGGAATTATGGGAGTTGGAGTCCAACAACATCCGGAGGGCATCAGGTTCCGCTTCTGCTACCCAAGAGCTGTTTAAACTGCTGAGCCCAGGGATTAGGGTGGAAGGGACCCCGAGGGTCATCTAGCCCAACCCCCTGGAACGAAAGCATGCGCTTGGTCACAAAGCCCTTGCCATGGCCCTGGCATAATTGCAGACTGGAGCTCAGTATGCAAGGGGAAACCAATCACGTACAAGCTTTCCTGAGAACAGAGATCCCCCCGGGCAAATTTGGATCCAGATCCAATTCTTTTTCAAAAGCGGGATTTCACACCGCCCGGAGTCGGCGGCCGCAAACTCAGCTGCGGAGCGAAAACACAAGAGAGGAGGAGGGATGTGTGGCCAAAGGGATGCAAAACCGAATGCAGCCGTGCACAAGGAAGCAAGGCTCAGTGATGTGGAGAAGCATGGCAAAAAAATTCTGTGAAAGTATTTTGTTAGTGTTTCATTTCTTGTTTACGACTAATGTTGTTACGTTGCAGGAGGGGTGCTTTTTTCATGTTGTGAGCCACCTTGAGCATGGTCTGAAATGCGGAAAGGTGGCATGCAAATAAAATTAGGATCTATATGGGTGAAAGGTAGATTTGAAATTGTTTTATCAACCATATCCTGTAATTCAATCACAGGAGTGCCACTTAAAAGGTGCGTAAATATTATCAATGTCTATATATCAGTCTTTCCTGACCTGGTGTCCTCCAAACATTTTGAACTACAGCTGTGCTCCAGATGTATTCCAAAACATCTGGAGGGCACCAGGTTGGGGAAGACACATCTGCATGCCATTGCCGTTTTATTTATTTCATTGCAGTTATATCCCACTTCTTTCTCCTCCAAGGAACTCGAGATGGCATGCATGAGTCTCCCCCCTCATTTAATCCTCACCAACAGCCCTGTGAGGTAGGCCAGGATGAGAGACAGTCACTGCCTGCCTCCCGATCACCCAGTGAGCTTTGTGTCTGAATGGGGATTCGAACCCTGCTCTCCCAGGTCCGAGTCCAACACTCTAACATCACACATTTAAGGCCCTGTGATACCACTTTAAACAGTCCAGGCTTCCCCCAAAGACTTTTGGGAGTTGTAGTTTGTCAAGGGTGCAAAGGCTAGATAGGAGGCCTCTATCCCCCTCACAGAGCTACAATTCCCAGAGCGGTTTACAGCCAGTCCCTCTTCTCAGAATACAATCTGAATCACTGAGAGAGTGGGGGGAGGACGGGAAATGAGGCAGGGGCGAATAACAGAGGATGAATATGAGTAAATGCATTTACACATACAGTACTTCACTTCAGTAGTGGGAGGGATTAAGGCTGAGTCTTCACAAATGTCTTTTAAGGAAGGACTCGGAGCTAAGGGCACTACAAGCACTGTGTAGGCTTGCAAATTTATTTAGCTGGCTTTTTAATGTGGCGATATGGTTGTGAGACGCCCTGAGACCTTAAGGGGAATGGCCAGATTGGGCAAAGGGCTGATTAAAAGTCAATAATAATAATAATAATAATAATAATAATAATAATAATAATAATATCACAACAGTAATCACAATAGTAGTAATTCCTGGGAGACAGCTACAAATGTACAGGGCAGCAAGGGGGAGAGATATCAGCCTGCAACATGGCTGGGCGGGGGGCACTGGAACCCCTTCCAAATATAAGGAGGATTCTCTAAACGAGGAGCCCTTTCATTTCCGGAAGAAAAGAAATAAGAGCTGCGCTGGGGCTTCCCCCCTGCAGAGCCGAATGGAAAGGGAAACCAACCCCCCCCCCAACCTTCGCACTCCCCACAACCCATCCGTCAGATCCTGGCACCCCACAGGGCTGAGGTGGGGGACTGCCATAGGACCCCCCTCCTCCAGCACTCCCCCTTCCTTGCCAAAGCCATACTGACCCTCTGTCCTGGCACCACGAGCAGATCCGGCCTGGGTGCCCGAGGCTGGGAGTCTGGGGGAGCCGCGAACCCCTCCACCTCCTCGTCCTCCCCAGTCGCCAGCCGCTGATAATCCGACTTCTCCCCCATGGCTGAGTGGAGCTGTGCAAAATCCGGAGGCCGGATCCTGGCTGAGAGCAAGGCGTGCTGTGCCGCAGTCCCAGAATGCAAGGAGCCTGGCCCGGCCTCACCTGGCCGAGGGATCAGGGGGCCATCTTAGCCTCTGGTCAGGAGTGAGCCAGCCCTTCCCAGAGGTGGGTGGCAGGAGGATAGCCCTAGAGCTCTCAGGCATCCCACTGGCCGACCCCCTCCTCCCTGCGCCTGCATCCCGTCGCCATGGCGAGAGAGATAGAAGGAGGCCTCTCAGAGAGGATGCTGTGATGCTCTGAGTTTAATCCTAGGTGGCGGATTGTGGGAGGGAGGGAGGGAGGGAGGGAGGATTCCCAGCAAAGAGGCGGAAGATTCGGAAGATTCAGTCGGAGAGGCAACGTCCTTTTTCCAGGCAACTGGGCAAGGAGGAAGGTGATGGAGGAAACTGGCTTTCTTAAAATCCTGCCCCGGTGCGAAACCAAGGTGGCACAGAAAAGATGGGGCAGCGATGCTGCTCAGAATAGAAACCAGGATCAGCCCCCACACACCCCCTGCCTGCAGCTGTGCTCTCTTCCCCCCTCCCTCCCCTTGCGGTGGCTCCATCTCCCCCTCCCCTTCCCCTGGCGAGCCAATGAGCAAGGACTCAGAGAGGGAGAGGGCCTTTTTCTGGCTCACACCACCTGGGCCAGCTGCTTTCTTCAAAGCAGGGGGGGTTGGGGAGTACAAAGGGGGATCCGTCTGCCTAGATCAGGCTTTGCCAACCTGGCATGCTGCCTCTGGCCCCACGGAGGAGGACGGAATGTATGGACCATTTCTCTGGCCCATTCAGGGCCTTATCCTCCTCTTAAGCAAAAGCCAAAGAAGCAGGCATGTCTCTGACAGCAGAGAACATGGCGAGTGTGGCTAGTGGTTGCTGGTAGCCTGATTCTCCCCTGCGAATTTGTCTCCTCCGCTTTACAGCCATCCAGAATAGTGGCCATCAATGCCTCTTGGGGGAGAAAACTCGTGTGTGTGTGTGTGTGTGTGTGTGTGTGTAGAAGACCAGCTGGAAGGTGTGCAGAGGAGGGCAACCAAGACGATCAAGGGTCTGCAAACCAAGCCATATGAGGAACGGTTGAATGAGCTGGGTACGTTTAGCCTAGGGGAGACTGAGATGAGATATGAGAGCCATCTTCAAATATCTCAAGGGAAGATGGAGCAAGCCTTTCTCCTGCTTCAAGGGTAGGACTCAAAGACAAAACATTAGGAAGGTCATAGAATCATAGAATCATAGAGCTGGAAGAGACCACAAGGGCCATCCAGTCCAACCCCCTGCCAAGCAGGAAACACCATCAAAGCATTCCTGACATATGCCTGTCAAGCCTCTGCTTAAATACCTCCAAAGAAGGAGACTCCACCACACTCCTTGGTAGCAAATTCCACTGCCAAACAGCTCTTACTGTCAGGAAGTTCTTCCTAATGTTTAGGTGGAATCTTCTTTCTTGTAGTTTGAATCCATTGCTCCGTGTCCGCTTCTCTGGAGCAGCAGAAAACAACCTTTCTCCCTCCTCTATATGACATCCTTTCATATATTTGAACATGGCTATCACATCACCCCTTAACCTTCTCTTCTCCAGGCTAAACATACCCAGCTCCCTAAGGTGGTGGACTCTCCTTCCTTGGAGGTTTTAAAGCAGAGGTTGGGTGGCCATCTGTCATGGATGCTTTAGCAGAGATTCCTGCCTTGCAGGGGGTTGGACCAGGTGACCCTTCGTGGTCCCTTCCAACTCTACAATTCTTTGATTCTATAAAGAGTCTTCTTCTGTCTTGAATCTCCCATCAGTCATCTCCCTTCGATGACCTCCACTGGGTTCTAGTATTGCAAGAGAGGGAGGAAAAAACACATCTCTGTCCACTTCCAACATACCATGCATGGTCTGGGACACTCATGTCCTGCCTGAGGGTATCTTCCCCTTGGGGCATCTGACTGGATACCCTGAGAACAGGATGCTGGACCAGATTGGCCTGATCCAGCAAATGCTTTTATGATAAGAGAGGCTGACATCACATGCTGTGTGCACCAGCTGGAAAAGCAGGAACCAGGTCCTAAGGAACACGGGGGCCCAAGTCCAAGAGAGGAACATGTGGCTCCCATAAGCCTCAGGCAGTGTAATAATAATAATAATAATAATAATAATAATAATAATAATAATAATAAATTTATTATTTATACCCCGCCCATCTGGCTGGGTTTCCCCAGCCACTCTGGGCGGCTTCCAACAGAAAAATAATCTGCCTCCCTAAACAGTCCATAATAATTCTATCTGATAAAACATCTGGGGGGAGGCAGTTTCCCCAACCCTGATCTGCAGTGGAGTGACTCGTAAGAGCAGAGAAAGAGCATCTGCTGGATCAGGCCAGTGTCCCATCCTGCTCTCAGTGGCCAACCAGATGCCCTCAATGGGAAACCCACAAGCAGGATTCGAACACAAAAGCACTCTCCCCTTGTTTGGTTTCCAGCAACTTGCATCCATCGCCACTGTGACTAGCAGCTTTTAATGTTTAATAGATTATTGCATTTTAATGTTCTGTTCTGTTGGAAGCTGCCCAGAGTGGCTGGGGAAACTCAGGCAAATGTGCGGTGTATAAATAAATTATTATTATTATTATTATTATTATTATTATTATTATTACAACGCCTCTCCTCCATGAATTTGTCTACTCCTCTTTTAAAGCCATCCAGGGTTGGGGGCCGTCACAAACCCCTGCAGGAGGGAGTTCCCCAAGGCACTGCGTGAATAAGTCCTTTTCTTTTTATCTGTCCCCAACCTTCCAGCTCCATGAGATGCCCATGAATGTTTACTGGTAGGAGAGAGGAAGGAAAACTTTATTTTTCCTAACCATGCCATTCATAATGTTATACGCTTCTATCACGCATTAAAAAGTCCCAATGAGAGCTTTCTTCATCCCCTCGGCTCCTACAGTTCTCTTTCCCCGCTTGGAAGAGCAGTAAGAGATTTGTCCTTCCTTGATGATCATGGTGCGGTATCTGTTCGAGCCGTCAAAGCACCACCGACTCCAGGTGCTCACGGGGAACACCTGTGTGTGCCTCCAGTTCCATGCAGGGCCTCCTCAAAGGTCCCATATGCTCTCCTCTGTCATACCAGAGAGCGCAGCTCATCGGCAGAGGCAGGAAGAGTCCTGCGGCAGCAGACGCGCGAAAGGGGCCCTGCCCACCCACGCCTGTCAGTGCACCGGCAGAGCAGGAATCCAGGACGCACGCCAGGCCATGGCAGGCGGAAGTGATGGATGGAGGGGCGGGAAAGCAGCCAGCTCCAGGCTCCCAAGCCCCAGAGGAACGAGGAACAGACAAGGGCCGTGGAGGAATAAACAAACGAGAAATGTCAGCTCGGTCCTCAGAACTTCTTTGTGTGGGAGGGGAAAGCATTCGTGAAATTGCTCTGCTGGACTTGAGGTTTCTCAGCGTGGAATAAATAAGCTGGAAGTCATAGAATCACGGAATTGTAGGGTTGGGGGCTAAAGCTGTGTTTCACCTAAGGCAGGGATGAGTCACCTTTGGCTTTCCATATGTTGTTGAACTCCAATCCCAGCGATCATGGCCAGCGGTCCAGCCACGAGTTCCCTGCCATCTTGCCCTACAATCCTAATCTTCCTCCTTCTTCCATGGCTCTTGCTTCCGTGTCCCTGTTTCTGCCATTCTGCTCTTTGCAGGGCATTGATTCAGCTTCCCATCCTCTGGAGACCAACTTGTTGTTGTTTAGTCGTGTCCGACTCTTCGTGACCCCATGGACCAGAGCACGCCAGGCACTCCTGTCTTGCACTGCCTCCCGCAGTTTGGTCAAACTCATGTTCGTAGCTTCGAGAACACTGTCCAACCATCTCGTCCTCTGTCGTCCCCTTCTCCTTGTGCCCTCAATCTTTCCCAACATCAAGGTCTTTTCCAGGGAGTCTCCTCTTCTCATGAGGTGGCCAAAGTATTGGAGACTCAGCTTCAGGATCTGTCCTTCCAGTGACCACTCAGGGCTGATGTCCTTCAGAATGGATGGGTTTGATCTTCTTGCAGTCTGTGGGACTCTCAAGAGTCTCCTCCAGCACCATAATTCAAAAGCATCAATTCTTCGGCGATCAGCCTTCTTTATGGTCCGGCTCTCACTTCCATACACTACTGGGAAAACCATAGCTTTAACTATATGGACCTTTGTCGGCAAGGTGATATCTCTGCTTTTTAAGATGCTGTCTAGGTTTGTCATTGTTTTTCTCCCAAGAAGCAGGCGTCTTTTAATTTCGTGACTGCTGTCACCATCTGCAGTGATCATAGAGCCCAAGAAGGTAAAATCTCTCACTGCCTCCACTGACTAAACCACAACAAATATTCGGTCTCTGGTTGGCAGCCCCTCCTCCCCAGACCTCAACAGAGGCTCCCCAGTTCAGATTCTCCTTCTCAAACAAAAGTGGGAAACTGAGACCTGTGGGATGTCAGGACAAACCAGGCCAGTGACCTCGCCAGAGCTACTACACCTTGTGAGCAGGATGAAGAAAGCAGGCCATGAGCTGACTTCTCCCCACATCCTGTTCCATGATGCAGAAGGCATCGTAACCCTGCGCCTTGGTGTCACTGAGCATTGCAGAGGCCGTGGCTCAGTGGAAGAGGACCTGCTTTGCATGCGGAAGGTCCCAGGTCCAATTCCTGGCATCTCTAGACGAGGATAAGGGAGACCCAGGTCAAAAACCTGCAGAGGGGCTGCCAGTCAGTGTTGGCAACACTGGGCTAGGTGGACCAACGGTCTTACTCCATATATAAGGCAGTTTCCTCTGCTTCCTATATTCCCTGCCCCGCACTCCACACTACTGTCTGCCCCTGGCAGGGAACTGCACATCCAGGAGACATAAAACGGTTAGCACATTTGCAAAGCTAAGCAGGGTCCGGTATGGTTTCGAATTGGATGGAGGACCGCATGTTGAGATCCTGCAATGCAGGGGGTTGGGCTGGATGACCCCCAGGGTACCTTCCAGCTATACTATGATTCTATCATTCAGCGTTGCTGCAGACATGACAAAAATCCCTCTTAGAAAAGGCCCTACCATATACTTAAAGTGAGGAATTGTGAGTATCAGCTATTCGAATGCAGAATTTGCATCATATTTCTTGACCCCTTTTTGTAAGCAGCTTAGGGATTTCTGTTGAACTATGAAGTGGCATATACGTGTATTAAACATACATACATGGAAATGGAAATACGAAAAAAATAGTTAAAAGCTTTGCTTCACAGGTGTGAAATGATCGTGTTAGAAATTGTATGCGACTACAGTGGGACCTCGGTTTTCGAACGTAATCTGTTCTGGAAGACGGTTCGAGTTCTGAAATGTTCAAAAACAGAAAACTCAGTAGCTGACAGCTAGGCCTCAGGATCCTGCACTCAGAGGAAGCCATGGGGCATGTTCGACTTCCAAGGCGCGTTCAAAAACCGAAGCATTTACTTCCGGATATACGCCGTTCGTAAACCAAAATGTTCATCAACGGAGACGCTTGAAAACCGAGGTACCACTTTATATGCTTTCTGGTTTCCCACAACAAGCATCTGGTTCTGCTCCTGTGAGGATAGGATGCCGGACTCGATGGGCCATTGGCCTGATCCAGTAGCTTCTTCTCATGTGAGTAATTGCCACACGTGACAAACACGTGGAGATCTGCTTCAAGTGTGTATTCGCACTGTGGCCTAACAGGGCAGGGCTGCTCATCTGTACCCATTGCAAAACAGGCCATAAAACTCTCTGCTGTCGTCACACATGTGACAGGGCATGAGGCTCCTTACATGGGAGCAACAGCTGAGCAGGCCTGCATAATGTAATCTTACTCCACGTGAGACCATTGGTCCCTCAGTAATGTCTACACGGACTGGCAGAGGCTCTCCAGGAACACAGGAAGCTGCCTTAAACAGAGCCCGGCCATTGTTCCATGTAGCTCAGTTCTGTCTACACCCGTGATGGGCAACCTTTTGAGCTTGGTGTGTCAAAATTCACCCAAAAACCGAGCATAACTTGGGTGGTCTGTCACTTTGAGAGAGAAAAACATAATTTCACAATATTTACAGTTAAAATAACAAAATGTATACTTATAATATATTACTGTATTTAATAAACCAAAAACTAATTATTTAACCAAACCAAACCAAAAACCTCTTATTTATCACAAAGTGCCCAGAGTTGTTGAGCTTTTTGGGGGGAGCTGCTGACCAAAGTTTTGGAGGTTTTTTGGGGAGGTGCAAAAGTTGTTTTGCTTTTTTTGGGGGGGGGAAGAGAACAGAAATAAATGACGAATAATACCTTTGTTGGAACTAACACGCAGCACCGACATAGTCTGCCAAAGCGCCAAAAAATCCAGCACAGAACGGGTTAAAAAATGAACGCTGTTATACCCAATCATAGTCTGCCAAAGCACCAGAAAAAAGCAGCACAGAAAGGATTAAAAAACCAATCTCTGGCTACCAGCAACAACAATAACAAAAAGAATCCGAGTTTTAACAGCGGAGACAAGCTGTAGGAGGAGCAGGAGAACAAATGGGGGGGGGAAACAACAAGAGTACAAATGGGCCAATGTGGCTGGCGTGTCACGTCTGACACGCATGTCATAGGTTTGCCATCACTGGTCTACACTCACCAGCAGAGGCTCTCCAAGGTTTCAGACGTAGGGAACATTCCCAGCCCGACCTGGAGATCCCAAGGATTAAACCTGGGACCTCCTCCTTGCGAAAAGGAAGCTTTCCCACTGAGCGACAGATCTTCCCCAGCTTTCTTACTAATAAATTGACCTAGGAACCGTGTTGTAATTTTTGGAACACCTTTCAAGTGTTCAAAGTGCTGCATTTGAATATGTATATTTCTTTAAAAAAACGATTCTATTTCACTTCTCGTTTTGAAAGCAACCCAGGGAATCCTTGTTGGCGAGAGGTCCCTTCATCATCGATAAAACTAATTAAGTTCACAGTGACATAATTTCATTAATTCTTACAACAGTCCTGTAAGGCAAGCCAGCTGGTGAACGGCGCGTAATACGTTTAATAAAATAATAATGATGACACACTTGGCTGAGGGGGAGGCAGGAGAGGAGAGGATGGGGAGACACGGTCCTGAAAGGCGCAAAGTGAGTCTATGGAGCAAGCAACCTTTGAAACAGAAGCTGAGAAGTTGGGAGCTGCTAATCCTCATCCCTTCTCAGCGCAAACAAACACCTGTCAGTCACATGTGCCATGAGGGAACCCCGGCCGCACGCAATTTCCGATGCTGAAGCGTAAGAAATGCATTACACACCAAGGGACCAACTTTCCGCAGAAAGAAGGAAAAGGCCAATTGGGTCAAATAAGCGACAAATCACGTTTCCACAGAAGTACCACCCTCTCAAACTGAAAACACTTGTTTCCTGTTACATAAATACACACACACGAGATTTTTGAAGCATCAAACTGCACTTCAGAAAAGCCCGCTCCGGATCCTGGAAGCATGCGGCCAATCACTAAAAAGCACCTATTTGTTACAACAAGTGAGCAGCAAAAACGGCTGTTGTTAAAAGCAAAGGAAACGTTGCTTTAACGCCTCCCTTTTGCTCCCTGCGCTGATGAACAAATACACACATGCAATGTAAGGAAGATCTTATTGACCTATACAAAGACAACCCAGTTCCCACTAAGGAAGGAAACGCCGCTTTTGAAAGCCCCCGTGGTCTGTTCTCAGTCCTGCCCCATTGGCAATGAAGTCTCAGGGTCTGCATTTAGTCGCCTTGGGGATTTCAACCTCATCGGAAAGCGGCCTGGGGCCCACCGGAGAGCTCGAAAAACAAAAGTTTCCTGTCCCAGCTGCTTTGAAATCGCACTTCCAGCAACTCCCGGGCACTGTTGCCAGCCTCCCACATCACCCGGAGCCAGAGGGGGGGCATGAGGGGCGGCTCCTGGAGTCGGTACTCACCTCCTGCATCTCTTCCGGAGGGATGCCTTAAGGCTCAGGTGGCTGGTTGCCCATCGCAAACATCTGGCCAGGAGTTTTGCTCTGTCTCCCTCCCTCCCTCCCTCCCTCCCTCCCTCCCTCCCTCTCTCGCAGCCAGGCTGCCTCTCTCCCAATTGGCCAGCCAGTCACATGACCATGACTTCACCCATCCTGGCATGCAGGGAGGAAGGTGACCATTCACTCATCAGCAGGCGTCAGAGTTTCAGTGACAGGCTCCCATTCACCAGGGAGGCGCACCGGGGTCCGGGTGGCTGGCTTCCTCGGAAAGTCACGCTGACAGCCTCAAGACTAAGAAGCCGAAGAAGGAAAAAGGGGATAGTGCAGCACACTCGCAGCCTCGAGGCTCCCGTAAATCCCAGAGAGAATCTGGCAGGCACTCCGAGGCTAAGCCAGTGCCTCTCCCATCCCTCAGGATCAACCCGGAGGAAGGTTCTCTCCACCAGGAAGACCCTCCCATCAGGAATGCCGGCTGCTGGCACCAAAAGCCCACCCTGCACCAGGACTTGGGACTTCACCTGATCCTCAAATTCTTTGGAGGGGTCACGGATGAGAGATGAACCATTGCCAGATGTTACTGATGAGGAAGTGCTGCTTTTATTACCTATATTTCAATAGTGGTGTGGGTTTTTTAAAAAAATCATTTCAATTCTATTGTAGTTTAATTACTTTTTAGGTGGGCGACCCAGACGGATGGGTGGGGTACAAATTATAAACTTATTATTATTATTATTATACCTTTTTGTCTTTGATTGGTGTTGTTTTAATCTGTGTGAGCAGCCTGTGGGGAAAAGATATAGATAGATAGATAGATAGATAGATAGATAGATAGATAGATAGATAGATAGACAGACAGACAGACAGACAGACAGACAGACAGACAGACAGACAGACAGATAGATAGACAGATAGATAGACAGACAGATAGATAGATAGATAGTTACAGGTAGGTAGCCGTGTTGGTCTGAGTCGAAGCAAAATAAAAAAATTCCTTCAGTAGCACCTTAAAGACCAACTAAGTTTTTATTTTGGTATGAGCTTTCGTGTGCATGCACACTTCTTCAGATACACTTGAAACAGAAGTCAGTCCCTTATGTATATACAGAGGGTGGTGGGGGTGGGTGGGAAAGCCCTTGCTTTTCCCCCCCCCCCAGGACTAATTGTAGTCATCAGCAGTCGTTAACAGCCATCCACAGGTTTACCACTCCCATCAGCCCATCACCCATTCCCACCCCCCCACCCTCTGAATATAAATAAGGGTCTGGTTGATTCTGTGTCAGTGTATCTGACGAAGTGTGCATGCACACGAAAGCTCATACCAAAATAAAAACTTAGTTGGTCTTTAAGGTGCTACTGAAGGAATTTTTTTTATTTTAGATAGATGATGATGATGATGATAATAATAATAATAATAATAATAATAATAATAATAATAATAATAGGAAGAAGCAGAAGCAGCGGCCCTACTGAAGAAAGTAATGACCTCACAATGGATAGACTTCCTTCCACACAAACCCCAGCCCAATAGGAGCATTAATGGCTGCAGAGTCCCCCACTAGTTGGGACTTTGGTCTGATCCATTGGGTCTCTCCTAATGTTCTTAAAGGTAAAGGTAAAGGTACCCCTGACCGTTAGGTCCAGTCGCGGACGACTCTGGGGTTGCTTGCTCATCTCGCTCTAGAGGCCGAGGGAGCCGGCGTTTGTCCGCAGACAGTTTTTCTGGGTCATGTGGCCAGCATGACTAAGCCGCTTCTGGTGAACCAGAGCAGCCCACGGAAACACCACTTACCTTCCCGCCGGAGCGTTACCTATTTATCTACTTGCACTTTGATGTGCTTTCAAACTGCAGGAGCAGGGACCGAGCAACAGGGATTCGAACCACCAAACTTCTGATCAGCAAGCCCTATGCTCTGTGGTTTAGACCACAGCGCCACCCGCATCCCTCCTAATGTTCTTAGGCTCTTATATTTACCCTCACCACTGCAAATCCCTCCCATACGCCAAATCCAATGTCTTCCGCTGCCGCTGCCACCCCAACCCTGCAGTGAGGGAGGATTTGGGCAGACAAACAGCAGAAGCCTGTTCTGCCTCGAGTTGGGCGACCCTGAGCCATGCTCTCAGATTGCAGCTCGACTTCTCCCCCTCCTTTCTCACATCGTGGGCACCCTCTTCCCCTTTTTCACAGCTGCCATTAGGAGCAGAAGGTGGGGAAGAGCCCCTACTCATTTTTAAGATATCCATCCCGCAGGGGAACGGATTCCCTCGGGAGGTTTTGGGCTCTCCTTCCTTAGAGGATTACAAGCAGAAGTTGTTTGGCCATCAGGGATTCTTTAGCCATGATTCCTGCACTGCAGGGGGTTGGACTAGATGACTCTGGGGGTCCCTTTCCAACTCTACAGTTCTATGATTCCATGTAAACGCTGCACAAGCAAATCAGGATCAACGCTTGGATCAGAACAAGTGCTCAAGAAAGATCAGATATGGTTTAACCTCTGCATCCGTTTGTTGTGCGCAAATCAGGAGGAATGCTGAATAAACAGCTCACCTGTGGGTGCTCAGAAAGAGAGCTTTGCGTGCAGAAGATTCCCGGCATCTAACGTCCAAGGCCTCTCAGCCAGCAGGGCTGAAACCCCGGGAGAGTTTCTGCCAGCTGAGAAGTGGGGCAGGAAATTTTCAAGCGATTTCATTTCACGTTTTGTAAGTTCATCCGTTAATTACGGTGAACGGGTGCCAACTGCAGACAGATATTACGCAAGCTCGGCCGTTTCGTAGCTTTCAGCCCTCCTTTACTCAATGCATCCAAAAATGGGCCTAATTTGCATAGGGAGTTCTGCCAGAAAACATTCCGGGTCACCTTGCCCCAGAAAACCGACAACACAGGCTGCCAGTGGGGATAGAGAGAGTTTGGCAGACTCCACTGTTGCACTCCAACTCCCAACATCCCCAGCCAGCATGGCCATTGGTCAGGGATGATGCAAGGAGTAGCTGAGTATCACCTGAGGGCCACCAGGTTCCCTATCACTGGCATAAATGCAGTTGAGATTCACAGTTTGTATAAGGCAGGTTCATATCTTGGCAGCAAATGCTGATAGGGAGGAAGCTGCCTTATATGACATCACACCATTGGCACACCTAAGGTCAGTACTGTCCACTCTGACTGGCAGCGGCTCTTTGGGGTTTCAGGCAGGACTCTCCCAGTCTTACCTGGAGATCCCAGGGATTGAACCCGGGGCCTTCAGCAAGCAGAGCAGATGCTCTGCCATTGAGCTATGGCCCTTGCACAGGATTTAAGCCAGGGGTCCCCAAACTAAGGCCCGGGGGCCGGATGCGGCCCAATTGCCTTCTAAATCCGGCCCGCAGACGGTCCAGGAATCAGCATGTTTTTACATGAGTAGAATGTGTTCTTTTATTTAAAATGCATCTCTGGGTTATTTGTGGGGCCTGCCTGGTGTTTTTACATGAGTAGAATGTGTGCTTTTATTTAAAATGCATCTCTGGATTATTTATGGGGCATAGGAATTCATTCATATTTTTTTCCAAAATATAGTCCGGCCCCCCACAAGGTCTGAGGGACAGTGGACCGGCCCCCTGCTGAAAAAGTTTGCTGACCCCTGATTTAAGCAGCCAAATGCTGATCTACGCAGTCACTTAAAAGGGAATTTTAAAAAAACCCATCCTAATATCCAGCATTTATATGGCACTCTACCTGCTGCAAAGCACCGTATAAATGCCTAGTCTTAGGATGACTGGGGTGCAAGTTTTGCTAAGATGCAAGGATCTAAGAAAACCATCTCCTAACTATATACGAGGACACCCTTCTTGAATCCCAAAATGGTTTTAGACCTTCTGGGGGGACACTAGATGTGATTTTCACTGCTCGACAGCATCAAGAAAAATGCAGATAGCAAAACCAACCTCTGTATATGGCGTTTATTGACCTGACTAATGCCTTCGACACTGTAAATCATAATGCCCTGTGGACTGTCCTCCTGAAAATTGGCTGCCCAGATAAATTTGTGAAGATCCTTCGGCTCCTCCACAATAATATGACAGCAACAATCGCAGATAACAATGGCTCTCAAAGCGAACCATTCACAGTGGGATCAGATGTTAAACAGGGTTGTGTTATCGCCCCAACTCTATTATCTTCACTGCCATGATCCTACACTTTGTCGAAGGGGTAGAAATCATATATCGAACAGATGGAAAGCTCTTTAATAGGAGTAGGCCAAAAGCAAAGAGTAAGGTTACCGTAACTTCCGTCATAGAGCTTCAGTATGCTGATGACCTCCAAACCATCCTAAATATCTTCACAGAAGCTTACAAAACTTGGCCTATTGCTCGACATCCAAACAAGCACAAAACAACCCCTCTGCAGTGCCACAAATCCAACTCAATGGAGTGATGTTGGAAAGTGTTGATCACTTCTCCTACCTTGGCAGTTATCTTTCCACAAGGGCCAACATTGATGCTGAAATCCAGCATCGCCTGAGCTCTGCAAGTGTGGCTTTCTCCAGATTGAAGTGCAGAGTGTTTGAGGGGAAGGACGTTTACAAAGCTATTGTACTACCAACCTTACTGGCTTGTGAAACATGGACCATTTATAAACGCCATCTCCAACTCCTCGAAAGATTCCATCAACGGTGTCTCCGAAAAATTCTACACATCACTTGGGAAGACAAGCGAACTAATGCCAGTGTATTGGAAGAAGCAAGGATCACCAGTGTCGAAGCAATGATTCTTCAACATCAACTTCGTTGGACTGGGCATGTTGTGCAGATGCCTGATGATTGTCTTCCAAAGCAACTACTCTATTCCAAACTTAAAAATGGAAAGCGTAATGCTTATGGTCAACAAAAGAAGTTCAAAGACTGTCTCAAGGCAAATCTAAAAAAATGTAGTATAAACACCAACAATTGGGAAACACTTGCCTGTGAGCGCTGCAGTTGGAGAACAGCCTTTACCAAAGGTGTCATGGGCTTTGAAGACACTCGAACTCAGGACGCAAGAGAGAAACGTGCTAAGAGGAAGGCACGCTTGGCAAATCCACACCGTGATCAACTCCCGCCTGGAAACCAATGTCCCCACTGTGGAAGGACGTGTGGATCCAGAATTGGCCTCCACAGTCACTTACGGACCCATTGTTAAAATCGTGTTTATGGAAGACAATCTTACTCGGCTACGAGGGATTGCCAAAGAAGAAGGCCATCGCTGTGTTCTGTGCCCCAAAAAGGTGTCATGCGTCGTCATCCGTCCCCCGCCAGCCGTGCCCACATGTTTGTTCCTATAGTGCCCTCTAGTGGCAAGCTGGAGTGAGCACCGAGTGCAGGACATCCCCCTGGAAATTATTTTGAATAGCGGTTGCTGGAAACTGTAGCAGGGATTTTGTGTTCGAATCCTGCTTGTGGGCTTCCCTGTGGGGCATCTGGTTGGCCACTGAGAAAACAGGATGCTGGAGTAATAAGGCCATTGGCCTGATCCAGCTAAAGGGCTCTTCTGATGTTCTTCGGCCACTCAATGGAGAGTCTCCCTCCCCATCTTCTGCTGCTGTTGAGTCTGAGCAGGGAGAAAGAGTGAGTTTTCAAGCCATGCATCTTGGGTTTTATAGGAATTATTCTCTCTCTGCTGATGTGGATAACACGGGGAGATGAAACCTGCTTTTTTTGAGGGGTCCCTCTTGCACGCAGCAGCGATGCCCATAAAATGCCCCCTTCTTTGTCCCCACCTCCCCATAGGGTGGAGAGAAAGAAACGGTTTGCTAGCTCCATGCTTGGTGCTTTGGGAAATGATGGGAAACAATGTCTCTTGAGCAGCAGTTGCCAAGCGCAATTTGCAAGGGATTTCGGACCGGTGGGCGGGGCAACTCACCTGTCAATTACATGGCATCAGAATGAGGGCATGTGACTGCCACATGGGTCCCAACCACCTGTCACATTCTGCCCATAATGCTGATCCTGATTAGCATCTGACTCGCGAAACCGAAAATAGGTCTCCTCCATTTATGTGGGCAATGCTGAGCCGCTGAGTACCAGATAAGGCACCTCCTCCATTTTGGGGGGGTTGGGCTAGATGACCCCTGGGGTCCCTTCCAACTCTACAGTTCTATGATTCCTAAGTTCCCATGAGATGGAGCTACGAGTTGGGGAGGCCAGGTTTCAAATGCCACCCCTGCCAGGCAGAGATCAAATGAGTCTTGAGCAAGCCACCCACAAGCCTGCTTAAACTTTCGTTTTCTGCCAGCCTCAATGACAGGTTTCCTGAAAACGGCTTGCACACTCAGGAAGCCACTTGCGCAATTCTCCACCTGGTTAGATGCCATGCTCAGAAACATACGCAGCAGGCCATGTACTTTTTCACCAGTTAAAACAAGAAATAAGTAAAACCTTAGCGGTCCGATCCCGTCCACAAAAAAAGCCACTGAAATATTTTTTTCTATTAAGAAAAACCTAGACACGACTTAGCACTTCCAGGTCCGATGGTCTCAACTCAGAGGAAACGCTAAAACCTCGGGAGGGGAGAAATAAGCTCCTGGTCCTCAGTGAGGCGGAAATCCTGTGTCTGAGCTGTGCTACTTCAGAGCAAACCCGGCTGGTCTTTATTGTACATCCTGGAAAGTCACCCCTGATCATTCCGAGGCTAGACAGCCTAAGCTTGCAGCTACTTAGAACCCCATGAAGCTCAGCAAGGCTTACTTCTGAGTAAACCCGCATACGATTGTTTACCTACCTGAGGCTGTGTTATTTGGGTCATCTTCTGCCTCCCAATCCCAGTGCTTGCTTTCTCTCCAGGAGGCTCTGGAAGAGAAGAGTCAGTCCTTTGATTCTCCACCTTCCCTTAGGGCTTGCTTCTTCTCCCTCAAGAGAGGAACGACCTGGAGCAGGAGATCTACTGAGAGGGGGCCATCTAAGCACCCAGCTGCTTCAGACGGTTAGGGTCTCCCTCAGGCAGAGGATCCCAGGATCCCAGTCGTCACAGGGTGGTCCATGGAGGTGAGTCACACCCAAACTGCAAGGGAATGGAGAAGACAGCTGTCAGTCACCAGAGATTTCCTGTCTGGAGCTGCAAGTGTTTGAGACAGAACAAGAAGAGGCTTCAGCAAAATATGGGGTTTTGTATTTAATAAAATTAGAGAGTCGGAGGCCTGACTATCTGCCGTGCTCTGTGACACTTGAAAGCTTCTAGTCCTCAGTTTTCTCCTTCCCCAAGAATTCTTCCCTAGTCTTGGTTTCTATTTTCTACACAGATAGTTGGTCCCTGTTTTCCCCTCCCATGGCAAATGGCCACCTGTAAGAGATGCTTTAGTTGTGATTCCTGCAATTAAAGCTATAATAATAATAATAATAAGTTTTATTATTATTATTATTATTATTATTATTATTATTATTATTTATACCCCGCCCATCTGGCTGGGTTTCCCAAGCCACTCTGGGCAGCTCCCAACAGAGGACTAAAAACAGAATAAAACTTCAAACATTAAAAACTTCCCTGAACACTCTAAAGCAGTGCTTCCAAAACCTTTTCTCATGGGCCACTTGAAGGTTGCTGAGAGTCTTGGTAGACTGATTAGGGATTTTTGTGCCTGTTGTAGCAACTGTAATGTGCTGGCTGGGCGCAGTATGATTTTTAAAATTGTATTTTCTTTGTTCCTTTTATTTTCTATATATTGTATTCAAATTCACATGCTATAGATTTCAAATTGCAATTCAGTAAGCATACAATATAAGGCATAAAAATAAAATACAGTGAAAAATCAACGTGACTATAGATGTTCCATCTTCAACTACAAATCCAGAGCCATGCTGCAGACCACCAGGGTCCGGTCTGATTTCAAATTGGATGGGGGGGACCTGTGTATTGAGATTCCTGCATTGCAGGGGGGTTGGGCTAGATGACCCCCGGGGTCCCTTCCAACTCTACAATTCTGTGATTCTAGGATATGTGCCACTCTGGTCTGCGGAACTTGCATTTTTGCCGGTTGAAAACCATTTCACTGCATTGCAAGGGCCCAAATACTGCAAGTGTTCCTCGTAGTGGAGCTGCTCCGACATTTGGGTGGCCTGATCCTAGTCACACAGATGCCCAGCCACAGCCTAGTGACTGTCTTCCCCAGCAAGACAAGGCCAGGATCCCACCCCCACCCCCGCACACCCGGCTACAGCTACTACAGCTAAAGGGAACAGGGAAAAGCCATGCTTCCTTGGCCTGCAAAGAACAACAGAGTTATTGTTGCTAATGGGGGGGGGGATGCTGCTGTGTAATTTCTTGTGAGTAGAGCAACCCGGACCTGCAGGAGGGCAGATTTCCCACGCCCTGTCGCTCCATCCCCTTCCTCCTCCGGCCAGCCTGCCAGTCGCTCTGCTTGGGAACATTTTGGGAGGGCTGGTCCCCAGAGCACAGAAAAACACTCCGCTCCGAACAACACCCAGCAAAAAAACAGCTATTCCCAGGGCAGGGCTCCTCCACCTCTGCTCCCTAGCCCAGCCTCCGCCAACCTCGGATACAGAAAACTTTTTCTCCCTCTCTCCTAACTCTACAGCTCAGGGACAGCTCATGAAGCTGGATGCTGGAAGATTCGGGACAGGTGAAAGGAAGGACTTCTCCATGCAGAACAGAGTCAAACTATGAAACTCCCTCCTGCAGGAGACAGTGATGGCCACCAACCTAGATGGCTTTAAAAGAGGATTAGACAGATTCACAGAGGAGGAGGAGGGGGGGGGGCTATTGAAGGCTGTTAGTCATGGTGGCTCTAAATGCAGCAATGCTTCTGAATGCTGGTTTATGGAAACCACAGGAGGGGAGAGTTGTTCATGTGCTTTGGTCCTGCTTGCGGGTTTCCCATTATTATTATTATTAGTAGTAGTAGTAGTAGTAGTAGTCATTTCTAGAAGGTGTTGCAAGTCTTCATAGAATTGGTCAATTTCACTTTCTTCAGCACCGGAAGTTGGTGCATAAACTTGGATTACTGCGATGTTAAAAGGTCTGCCTTGGATTCGTATCGAGATCATTCTGTCATTTTTGAGATTGCATCCCATTACAGCTTTTGCCACTCTTTTGTTGACTATGAGGGCCACTCCATTTCTTCGACGGGATTCTTGCCCACAGTAGTAGAGACAAAAAGCAGAGACATCACCTTGCCGACAAAGGTCCGTATAGTTAAAGCTATGGTTTTCCCAGTAGTGATGTATGGAAGTGAGAGCTGGACCATAAAGAAGGCTGATCGCCGAAGAATTGATGCTTTTGAATTATGGTGCTGGAGGAGACTCTTGAGAGTCCCATGGACTGCAAGAAGATCAAACCTCTCCATTCTGAAGGAAATCAGCCCTGAGTGCTCACTGGAAGGACAGATCGTGAAGCTGAGGCTCCAAGACTTTGGCCACCTCATGAGAAGAGAAGAATACTTGGAAAAGACCTTGATGTTGGGAAAGATGGAGGGCACAAGGAGAAGGGGACGCCAGAGGAAGAGATGGTGGGACAGTGTTCTCGAAGCTACCAACATGAGTTTGACCAAACTGCGGGAGGCAGTGGAAGACAGGAGTGCCTGGTGTGCTCTGGTCCATGGGGTCACGAAGAGTCGAACACAACTAGACGACTAAACAACAACAACAACAACAGTAGTAGTAGTAGTAGTATGCTACCCTATACCCGCAGGTCTCAGGGCGGTTCACAAGATTCTGTAAAATCACAACATAAAATACAAAAATGCAAATGCAAACAAAAACAACCTAATAATTCCCCCCCACCCGAACACATTTTCAATGGACGTCTGCTCGGCCACTGTGAGAACAGGCTGCTACACTAGATGGGCCACTGGCCTGATCCAGCAGGCTCTTCTTAAGTTCTCTGTTGTACGTTCAGCATTGCAGGCAGAAATTCAGCAGGTGCGGTAGCCCTCTACAAATCAAGAGCCCGTGTTGCCCAGTGGTTAGAGTGTCAGACTAGAACCTGGAAGATCAGAGTTCAAATCCCCACTCCGCCATGAAACTCACTATGTGACCTTGGGGGCCAGTCACTGCTTTTCAGTCTGGCCTGCCTTACAGGGTTGTTGTGAGAATAAAACAGGGTGGAGGAGAACCTTGCAGGCCGCCTTGAGCTCCTTGGAGGAACAAGGTGGGATTGAGGGCAAGGCCTCAGGCAGGAGAAAAGTGAGTGAATGCTAATTCATAGGAACATTGAAAGCTGCCTAATACTGAGTCAGATTATTGGCCCATCTAGCTCAGTACTGTCTACGCTGACTGGCAGCAGCTCTCTGGGATTTCAAACAAAAGTCTCTCCCAGCTCTACCAGGGAGTGAACCCAGTGCTAGAAACTCATATATATAAAACCCAGCCAAATAGCACCTTAAACCTACGTTACGGTTGCCACAATGGAATGTCTAGGCATCCTTTTTTTGTCAATGGAGATTATTATTATCAATCTCATTTTTATACCGTTTTATATTTGAAGGGAAAAATTTCAAAGCAGTTTAGCACCCATTAAAACATCAAATGATACAATCCAAATTCAAGCTTCAAGGAAAATATTCCAGATGCTTCTCTTTTTGCTTTCCCCAGTCGCCAACCCGGCATCCAGAGGTTTCCATGCGGCCGCAATTGGACCTGTGCCAGTCGCAAAACGCCTCCTGGCGCCTGGCTGATTTCTAACCCTGATTTGAACCTGGGACCCTCTGCCAGTGAGCCACGACCCTTCCCCAGCACAGCCAATGCACCAGATCCCCCACAGGTGACCCCCAAGCCCCCATCACTGCCTCCTGCAACTTTGCTTATCAGCAGAGAGTGGGAGAGAGGGATTAGCAGAACAGAAAGAGAACAACCAAATGCCATTATCGTCAGGGCCTTTTCCTCCCTCGCTGATTGTTTCTTTTCGAGGCATCTGGGTCAGGCGGGGGCCCTGGACACAATGGGCTCAGCAGAAGATAAGGCTCAGGAGGATGGCAGCCATGGCGCAGGGGCTTCGGGAGGGCACCAGGTTGGGGAAGGCTAACTCAGGCTCTTCAGAAGAGTGCCATCAACGATTCTTTGTTTTGCCCCTTTCCATGGCTGTGTAATCTCACTGTATACAAGTTGCACAAGTGACAATAAAGGATTTTATTAACACTTTATTAATAATTCTGTGTCCAGGGCGGCTGTCTATCAGCTCCATCTGGTACGCAGGCTGAGACCCTCCCTGCCCGCGGACTGTCTCACCAGACTGGTGCATGCTCTGGTTATCTCCCGCTTGGACTACTGCAATGCGCTCTACGTGGGGCTACCTTTGAAGGTAACCCGGAAACTGCAATTAATCCAGAATGCGGCAGCTAGACTAGTGACTGGGAGTGGCCGCCGGGACCACATTGGCTCCTAGTACATTTCCGAGCACAATTCAAAGTGTTGGTGCTGACCTTTAAAGCCCTAAATGGCCTCGGTCCTGTATACCTGAAGGAGCGTCTCCACCCCCATCGTTTAGCCCGGACACTGAGATCCAGTGCCCAGGGCCTTCTGGCGGTTCCCTCACTGCGAGAAGCAAAGCTACAGGGAACCAGGTAGAGGGCCTTCTCGGTAGTGGCGCCCGCCCTGTGGAACGCCCTTCCATCGGAGGTCAGGGAGATAAACAACTACCTGACATTTAGAAAACACCCAAAGGCAGCCCTGTTTAGGGAAGTTTTTAATCTGTGATATTTTAATGTATTTTGCTATTTGTTGGAAGCCGCCCAGAGTGGTGGGGGAAACCCAGCCAGATGGGCGGGGTATAAATAATAATAATAATAATAATAATAATAATAATAATAATAATATTTCAATTCAACGAGTGGCTCACAGCATCATAGGGAATAAAATGCTCAGGATCTCAATACTGTACCTTAAGGACTGCTCCTCCCCATACGAACCGACCCAGATCCTGCACTTGTTATCTGGGGCCCTTCTCAATGACCCCCATCCCAGAGTGTTTCAGAGAGTGGCAACACAAGAATGGGGCCTTTTCAGTGGTGGCTCCCTGGCTGTGGAATGCTCTCCCCAGAGAAGCTTGCCTGGTGCCATCATTACATGACTTTAGGCGCCAGGCAAAACCATTCCTCTTTATCCAGGCCTTTGGCTATTGAATAATCTATGGCCTGTTAAAGCTGGTGGGGGGCTGTTATTACAATTCTATTATTATTATTATTATTATTATTATTATTATTATTATTATTCAGTCCGCTACTACCGGTATGCTTTTTATTACATTTTTATTATTGATGCTCTGTAATATGTTCGTAATGTCATGCAACGCTCTGGTATCTTTGGATAAAGGGCGGTATATAAACTGAATAAATAATAACATTAATTCCAAGGTAATGTGTTAGGAGTCACAAAACAGAACTCAACCCCCGGTCCCAATATCACCTGCACCAGCCTTCCCTGGTGCCAGCCGGATGTTGTTCAGCTGCATCTCCCTTCGCCCTTCACCATTGGCCATCCTGGCGGATGCCCATCTACACCTGGAGGGCAACACCTGGTTGGTCTCCTCCAACGAGCCACGGCTCTCTAGCGCCGTTGGAAAAGAGCCTTTCCATTCTTGCTGCCCTGGACTCCTTTGTCAGGGAGGGCAGGGTACAAATTCTGTTGTTGTTGTTGTTGTTGTTGTTGTTGTTGTTGTTGTCATTCCTAGCCCTCTTGGGTGGGCCAAAGGCCTGATCCAAAAGGCACTTCTTACATTCTTGCAAGGCCTTCGGGAATTATGCCGAGGGCAGCAAATGAGAGCAGTACATGTGAAAAGGATCTAGGAGTCTTGGTAGACCACAGACTTGACATGAGTCAGCAGTGTGATGCAGCAGCTAAAAAAGCCAATGCAATTCTGGGCTGCATCAATAGGAGTATAGCATCTAGATCAAGGGAAGTAATAGTACCACTGTATTCCGCTCTGGTCAGACCTCACCTGGAGTAGTTCTGTCCAGTTCTGGGCACCACAGTTCAAGAAGGATACTGATAAGCTGGACCGTGTCCAGAGGAGGGCAACCAAAATGGTCAAAGGCCTGGAAACGATGCCTTATGAGGAACGGCTTAGGGAGCTGGGTATGTTTAGCCTGGAGAAGAGAAGGTTAATGGGTGATATGATAACCATGTTCAAATATATAAAAGGATGCCATATAGAGGAGGGAGAAAGGTTGTTTTCTGCTGCTCCAGAGAAGCGGACACGGAGCAATGGATTCAAACTACAAGAAAGAAGATTCCACCTAAACATTAGGAAGAACTTCCTGACAGTAAGAGCTGTTCGGCAATGGAATTTGCTACCAAGGAGTGGGGTGGAGTCTCCTTCTTTGGAGGTCTTTAAGCAGAGGCTTGACAGGCATATGTCAAGAATGCTTTGATGGTGTTTCCTGCTTGGCAGGGGGTTGGACTGGATGGCCCTTGTGGTCTCTTTCTATGATATGGCATGGTCTTGCACAGATCGCAATCCACGCCACAATCTTGTGTTGAACGCCAACAGACAAGTTCTGGCTTTGCAGGGCTTAACTGGGACACTCTGCCCTGACAGCTCCTCCTGCGTTGCACTTTTCCTTGGCAGAACGGCACCCAAAAAACCTCCCACTTTACGCCATTTCTGGACCCCCGAAATGAGAAGCTCCCCCTGCCAGCATCTGCCTCCTCCTGGGTCAGATTAGGGAGGCTCACCAAAGCCGCTCAGCACTTTCTCAGGCACAGCCGCCTCCAACTGCCAGCCTGGATGTGGCCCAGAGGGCGGAAGGGGAAACAAAGGGAGGAAATGCTTTGGGGCACCATCTGCACAACATCTGGAGACCCAGGAGAACAGAAGGGCTCTGATCAACAGGAACCATATGCCCCCCTCCCCACACAACATGTTCCAGTGGCGCCACGTTGGGTGGGATGTGGGCTTGCATGAAGCCAAAGCACATTGCTGCGCGCGGGGGGGGGGGGGAGCAGGTCCACTGAACTCCAGGCTTAGAATCATAGAGTTGTAGGCTTGGAAGGGACCCCCAAGGGTCATCCAGCCCAACCCCCTGCAAGGCAAGGAATCTCAGCTCGTGGCAGGCGGCCATCCGAGCTCTGCTTAAAAACCTCCGAGGAAGGAGAGCCACTTCCAGGCTTCTCACTAATTCACGGATGGGATTCCAGCACAAACCAGCAAACAGGTCTGGAAACCAATACGTGCGACAAAGTCCCCTATGATATTCTTGCAGGGAGGCTGGTAAAATTCAGGCAATGTTCCTTTTAGGAGGATTTGTAGCTGGTTGACCATCTGAACCCTAATTATTATTATTATTATTATTATTATTATTATTATTATTATTATAATATTTTTATTTGTACCCTGTCCTCCCTGGCCAGAGCCGGGCGCAGGGCAGCAAACATCATAAAACTCACAGTATACAAAGAATATAAGAACATAAAAACAGGCAATGAATTAACTAAAATACATCTTAAAATTGGGGACCCAAGTGGCGCTGTGGGTTAAACCACAGAGTCTAGGGCTTGCTGATCAGAAGATCGGTGGTTCGAATCCCTGCAAGGGGGTGAGCTCCCGTTGCTCAGTCCCAGCTCCTGTCCACCTAGCAGTTCAAAAGCACATCAAAGTGCAAGTAGATAAATAGGGACCGCTCCGGCGGGAAGGTAAACAGCGTTTCCATGCGCTGCTCTGGTTCACCAGAAGCGGCTTAGTCATGCTGGCCACATGACCCGGAAGCTGTCTGCAGACAAACGCTGGCTCCCTCGGCCTATAGAGCGAGATGAGCGCCGCAACCCCAGAGTCGGACACGACTGGACCTGATGGTCAGGGGCCCCTTTATCTCTTAAAATTAGTTCAGAGCAAATTAAAATCTGGACAGATGGCAGTCCACGGGTAAAATGGAGAGGGGTTAACATTCTCCAGGGCCAACTGTTACCACTGGTCTTATAAAGGACCTGTGATCGGGCTAGGAGGCCTCTTTAAGGCTTGTTCTTCTACAGAAAGAGAAGAATCCGGTCAAAGCGTGCTCAGCAAGGGGTCTTCATCATTCTGGGGAGAAAGCGACAGGTGGGGCGCCGCAGGGTGCTGGGTGCTGTTCGACATTGTTATATAACTGAAGGAATTCAGGGGAAGCCCATCAGATTTGCAGACGACACCAAACTGGGAGGGTTGGCTAATTTAAACCTGGGAAGATAGGATCTGGATGACCTTAAAAGATTGCAAAACTGGGCCACAAGTAACAAAATGAATTCAAATAGACACATGCCAGGTTCTGCACTTAGGCAGGAAGAACCAGGTGCACAAATATAGGATGGGAGACAGAAGAAGGTGTGAAAAGGATCTAGGGGTCTTGGTGGACCACAAGCTGAACGTGAGTCAACAGTGTGATGCAGCAGCAAAAGAGGCTAATGCTATTCTAGGCTGCATCAACCGAAGTCCAGTGTCCAGATCAAGGGAAGTCATAGCCCCACTCTATTCTGCCTTGGTCAGACCACACCTGGAATACTGTACTGTGTCCAGTTCTGGGCACCACAATTTAAGAAGGATGTTGACAAGCTGGAACATGTGCAGAGGAGGGCGACTAAGATGATCAAGGGTCTGGAAACGAAGCCTTATGAGGAGCGCTTGAAGGAGCTGGATATGTTTAGCTTGGGAAAGAGGAGACTCGGAGGAGATACGATAGACATCTTCAAATATCTTGAGGGCTATCACATGGCAGCATGCAGGGCACCTGGGCGCCGGGCTCTCAGGAGCGCCAGGCCGAGAGTCCGGGGCCCGAGAGTTGGAGTCCGGGGAAGAGTTTGCCCGTCGGTCAGAGTGTTGCGGCAGGCTCTGCCCTGTAAGAACTCTGGGCAACCAGGGTGGGGGGTGGGCGCCAGGCGGGTCTTTGCACCCCGGCGCTCCATACGCTTAAGACGACCCTGGGAGCATGCTTGCTTTCTGCTGCCCCGAAGGGTAGGACTCGAACCGATGGCTTCAAGTTACAAGAAAGGAGATACAGACTAAACTTCATGAAGAACTTTCTGATGATAAGAGCTGTTGGGCAATGGAACAGACTCCCACGAGAGGTGGTGGCCTCTCCTTCCTTGGGGGTTTTTAAGCAGAGGTTGGATGGCAATCTGCCATCTGTGATTCCTGCATTACAGGGGGTTGGACTAGATGTCCCTTGGGGTCCCCCAACTCTGGAGTTCTATGACTCTCTTCGCCAAGCTACAGGTCCTAATCCTCCCTTTGCCCTTTCCACCAAGGGCACAGGGCAGCTCAAGAGGCCAGGCAGCTAGGTCAACCTGGGAGCTAAATGCAGGAATTTAATCCGTCCCACAACTGAACTCTCAGGACGGCATCGTGACTGCCGAGCCATTTACAAGGGCATGGCAGCTCTGAAGAGCTCACGCCAACTCCCAGCTCACACCTTCCCTCCTTGTAAGAGCCAGCACAGAACTTACCTCTCCACAGGCAGGAGGACCCTGACGGGCTACATTTGAAGTCACAAGAGCAGGGTGTCTGGAACTGGGACATCCCAAATCTAAGAAAACCCTGTTGTACCAGGGACAACAAAATTCTCGACTCCTAGCGAAGCAGCCACGTCCTCTTGTTGCAACTTAATTGCACAAAACATTGAGAACTAACCACTTGCTTTTTCTCCCTTTCTAATTTCAACCTGAAGCTTATGCAAAAGTCCAAAATCCGCAGGAGCTGGAGGCTTACTGACCTTTATTGATTGCCAGGGGTTTTGTGCAAATACAGTTCAGGCAACTCTCTCTCCCTCTCAAAAAAATAAAAGAGACAAAGGCTGGGGTGCTTTCGTTGAGATTCCTGCATGTCAGGGGGTTGGACTAGATGACCCTTGAGGTCCCTTCCAACTCTGGAATTCTATGAAATCTTGAGATTGCCTCCAAATCGCAAGAGTTGAAACGGGCCTCTCGAACCAGATTTGCACAGTCAAACACAGGACAAGGCAGCCCTCCTTTGCTTCGTCAAAAGACATCCCTGTTCGCGAGTGAAGCAGGGAGAGAAGTCTCTGCTTTTTATACTGGAAAGGGAGCCTGGAGAGAAGGAGGCAAACTGCCCGGCTGGGGAGGAGAACAGGGAAAGCAGGTGGAGAGCAATCACGCCTAGTTTGGTCCTGTGGTTTGGCTCGCTTGCTCGAGTGCTCCAGAGCTATCAGTACCCAGGAATCCTCCTTCGCTACAGAGCAAGGAGCTACTGGTATAGCCACACGCTCTTCAGGGGGAAATTGCAGAGTTGGAAGACACCCAAAGGGTTATCTGTCCAACCTCTTTCTTGCAGTGGGGGAATCGCAGCATTTTATGCCACACAGGCAGGGTACTTGGGCTTGGCACATCCCAAATCTAAGATTCATGAAGAAAAGCAAACCTGTACCAGAGACAGCAAAATTCTCTTAGCAGAGGAGCCACATGTTGTTGATGTTAAATTGTGTATAATGAGGACCAACAAGATGGGTTTTTTTCTCATTCCAGTTTCAAACGGAAGCTCACGCCAAAAGCCAAATTCTGCAGGGGCCGGGGCCGGTTTGTGCAGCTCTTGGCAGGTCTGAAACAAGCATCTTCATCTACCAGCCTGCTCAGAAGCAGCCCACCCTGGTGCCCCTTCCCCAACCTGGTGCCCACCTCAGATGTTTCTATGACTCCCCCCCCCCCAGTCCGCTTTCTGCTACCCATGCAACACCCTCTGTGGACACCACAACTCTGGCTCTACAAAGCAGTACAATTATCCGTTCCAAGACAGAACTGTTTATGAGAGAAGAGAAGCGGGGTGGGGTGGGGTGGTGGTTTAGCAGGAGATACAGAGTCTGTTCATCCCCCTTGCAGATTATTTGTTAGCATGAGATGTTCTCCTGTACTGCTATAATCCACAGAAATTCGGAGAGATTTCCAAACACTCCTGATTTGGTTTACAAGGTCTGCAGTTTTGCGCTCGTGCTGCAAACCGTGGAGCCAACATTTCATAAAATATAATTTAAAAGCACCCCACAGGAGCCCACTTCCTCCAACAGGCTCTAGATATGGCTTAAATCAGTCCGATCTGACCGACGCAACCTTCAGATCAGAGCACAGTGAGAGATTGCCTGTTGCCTGAGCAGCTAACAGGAACAGACAAGACAAGGAACTCAACACAACAGGGGGTGCACCATTCAGCCCCCCCCCCAAATCTTCCTACCAGCATTTCACTTACCCACCAAAGCCTCTGCCTTCTCTTGCGGCTCTTTATTTCCTTGTCCTGCCATGGGGCTCCCACATCTGTTCTCCAGCAGAGAGAGGAACAAATTCCAGAAATTGCAGTGTGCACACTCTGGCTGTGCTGTTTTGCTGTGCTGGCCGGCTGCCGCTGCTGCTGATCTTACACGCCAGGAGGCCCGAGCTGAGTGTTGTTGACACACGCAGACAACCTCTCTCGGTTGCTTTGGCTGCTGCACACTGGCTGGGACAATGCGCTCTCTTGTGGTCGCACGCTGCCAAGGCGGCTGCTCAGGTAGAGCTGCTGCTGTTAATCTAGAGAGGAGCCCAGCAAACAGCGAGATAACATTGTTGTGGCTTCCAGAGCAGGCAGACACACTGGCAGCTGTTAGATTGCCAGGATGCTTAACACCAGGGCTGAGGTTTATGGCCCATTGCGAGGCCCCCCAGCTCGACTGTCAGGCTCTTTTTTGCATGGCACACCGCTGGGAGTTTGCAGAGCCAAGATCTCTGGCGGAGAAAGAGGCTGCTGGAGCAATTCAGATACAAGCAGCAAGGAGATGCCCTGCAAGGGCTTAAGACTTCATGCAACTTCTAGGAATTTGCAGGGATTTCTTTCCGCAGGGAAGACGTTCCTGCAGTAGGTTCAGTCCATGCAGAAGTAGGAGGAAACGCACACAGAACGATGCTTCGGCTTGCAACACACAGTGTTCAAACTTCCAGGACTTGGAGCGGAAAGGATGCACAGCAGGCCAGGAACGGTGAGGCTCGGGAAAGCTGCGCAAAGAGGCTTGCAGATGAGAGAAAGGTGATGGCAATCACAGACTTGGAAGGGGCCCTCAGGTCATCTAGCCTGTTCAGGCAGGACCTCTCAGCAGCCTCTGCCACAACGGGAATGGATTCTGCCCCCTTTGCAGCAGATGGCAGGGAAAGCGAAGAGCCCCTCAGTTTTCCAACTGGCCCTGATTGAGCTTTCAGGGTCTGCTGGCTTCGATCTTCGGGGAGGGGGGGGGGGCTTTCCTTGGCAGCACCCTCCTAGCCCTGCAGGGGCTGCCGCCTGCCCGCGTTCCCTTGTCCTTCCTGCAGCCCCCAGCCCAAGCCGCCCACTTCCTGCCGCTGTTCCTGCACCCCCCGCCTCAGCCCCCCCACCTCCTGCACCCCCTGGCCCAAGCCCCCTTCCTGCGAGGCCGAGTGCTGCACCGCCTGCCGGACCTCCTGCCCCCCGGGCTCAAGGCCTGGTGCCGGGATCACATCCCGCTCGCCATGGGGCTGGTGCTGGCCCCACAGGCCCACCTCCTGGCCCAACCCGGCCCGCCCCTCCTGCTCCTGGTGGCCCCCCAGGCTCGGGCCTTCCTCCTCCTGGCCTGCCTGGCCCAGACCTTGCTCCTCCAGCAAGCCTGCTCCACACGGACCCCCAAGCAGCACCTCCTGCTCCTCCTCCTCCCAGAGCTCCCCCCAAGGCGGGTGCTCCTCTTCCACCCCACAGCGCTCCGGCCGCTGGCCAGCTGACCCCTCCTGCACTCCAGCGCCCCTTGCCAGCCGCCTCTCGCCTGCCCACTGCACCTGCCCCGGGGGCTCCTGGGGGCTCCTCACCCGCCTCTCCCCCACCCCACTCTGCAGCCACTCCTCGGCCTCCTCCTGCTGAGCCCCAAGGACCCCCAGCCAAGGGTCTCCCCCTGCCCACCCCCCAAGGGGTTCTCTCTCCCTGGCCTGGCTCTGCTCCTGCACCCCACAACGCAGCACTTCCTCCTGCACCCCCGCCCCCAAAGCCTCCTCCTGGACCCCCACCGCCAAGCCCCACGCCTCCTGGACCCCCTGCCCCAGTCCCAGCGCCTCCTGCTGGCAGCAAAGCCCTCGCCTGGCCCGCACCTCCGGTCGCCGGATGGCTCAAGGGGGAGCCATCTCACCCCACCGCCTCAAAAATAAAAATGGTCACCTTGGGACACTTGACCCCTTCTTCTCCGGACGGCAGCCCAGCCCCACAAACTCCCTCTCCTGCTCTGTCACCTGCGCCCCAAAGTCTCCCCAACCCCCTCCTGTCCCAGCCGCTCTTCCTTTCCCCGACCGGCCCACCGGGCGCTCCGTCCGGCCCTCCTCTTCACTAGTCTACCTTGACGCCTGCAAAGCGCCCTCCTTCCTCCTCCAAGCTCCCCTTCTCTCCCTTCTAAGACTCCCCCGCGAAAAACACCCGCTTTCCTGCCCCCCAAAAAGTACCCCCAATTTTAAAAAAATAACTTTTTCCCCTTATCGCCTTTGCCAGCAGCCCCTTCCTCACTTTCCGGGCGCGCCCGAGCGTCGCCCTCCCTGCCCGGCCGCGGCCTCTGCGCCACCCGGCCCGGCTCGGCTGGCCAAAGTCGCCCGGAGCGTGGGTCGCCTTGTTCCCTTCGCGCTTCGCTCCGCCTCCGCCGCCTCCCTTAAAGGAGCCTCGGCTCTGCAAAACAAAGGAAATAAAAAAGTGGGGGGCCGCAGGGCGAGCGGGCAAAGGGGCGTCCGATCACGGAAAGAGGGGGTGTCGAGGGCCAGGGAGAGGAAGGAGAGGGGTTCGCTCAAGGGGTCCCTCTGCGCTTCTCTTCTGCGCCCAGGGCGCACCGAGGAGACCCGGGGAGAGCTGGAAGGAAGGGGTTAACGTGAGTTTGTGCCCAAAAGGAGGGGGGTGGGGGTGGCAAACCTCCCCCATTCATTAAGTCACTCACTGCCCGGGTTATGTAACAGGCGGCGATGACTGCGCAGACCGTCGGGACAGGCGAAGGGCGAGCCCCCGGAGGAGGAGGCGGCGGCGCCAGGCCGGAGTGGTCCAGCCGTTCCTGCATCCCTGCATCCTCCGGCCCCAGCGAGACGCGCACTTGGGGAAACTCGCCCCCCGCCCACTACCACCCCCAGGATGATGCCGACGAGGAAGTTGTTGACTGGCCGCCAATAGCTAATGGCCTTTTGGGTTTTGGATGCAGACTTCAAAGGCTGAGGGAGACCTGAAGGGGTTTGGGACACGCCGAGAGTCTTAAGGGGGGGGGGCTCTCCATCCAGGCGTGAAACGGCGACCTCCAACGGTCAGACCGCAAAAGTTTCGACTCACCCAGGATGACCTTTCCTGCCCTGTGTATTTTATTACATCTACGGCTTTTAACGTCTTGCTTTTAATCGCTATTTTTTAATTGATATTTTATATTACTGTATTTTAGGTAAACTGCTTAGAGGCTGTTTGTTTTTCATGGAGCACTATATTATTTACTTGATACATTATATCTTGCGCTCCCCTACCCTAAGGGCAGCAAACAGCAATAATAATAATAAAATCTTTAAAACGTTTTTTAAAAAAACAATTCCAATCCAGTAGCAGCCTGGGAAATATCTCAGCCTTGCTAAATAAACACAGATACCTGTTTCAATTAGCACCTCACAAACATGAATAGTTTTCAAGGTGGGGGTGGGGAGGTTTTTAGGGAGGGGGAGTTGGTAGGTGATAGATAGGTGGGTGGGTAGATAGTCAGTCTCAGTTCACATGTGATGATTCCTGAAGAACAGCAGCATCTCTAGCCAACTCAGGGAACAGTCCTATACTGAACAAGCCAGCCATTGGCCACCCTCTTGCCTTCTAGATGTGGTTGGACTCAAGACTCCCATCAGCCCCATCCAGAAGAGCCAATTGCCAGGAATGGTGGGGGGTTATGCTCCTCCATCACTGAAAGGGTCAAAGGTCACCCACCCTTGATCTAGAACAGGCATCCCCAAACTTCGGCCCTCCAGATGTTTTGGACTACAATTCCCATCTTCCCCAACCACTGGTCGTTAGCTAGGGATCATAGGGGTTGTAGGTCAAAACATCTGGAGAGCCGCAGTTTGGGGGTGCCTGATGTAGAAGATCTTGCTCCATAATGCCAATTTTATTCCAGGCATTTCTAGAGAACTCTACAGACATGATGACTAGAAGCTTTTGGCACAGTCCAACAGAAGTTCTCCAGTCCTGGCTGAAATGAAGGGGACTCAAACAGAATGACTAGTGTGCTCTTGCACAGCTCCCATTCATTTTAATTAGGCTTGTGCCGGTGATCTTCCCACTGGAGCATGACCATTTCGCTTTTACAAAAACATCCCAGACTTCACAGCCTTAGACTTGTGGGCACATTATCTTTTGCACTGTCTCCAGTGTGATCCAATCCCTGGTGTTTGAAGCCAAGTATGCATGGCATTATCCGTAATCCACATCAATCCTAGAGTTGCTTGAAGATTACTCCTGTTGCGTATGTCTTCCTTCAAACTGGCTTGCCTCCGAGTTGAAAACATCAGCCACATTCCCTCGGCAGTTAAGCTGAGGTGTGTGCATTTGAGACAGCTGTCGCACATGCCTAGATGGCAGCTTTATGAATGGGAGTTTGGCAGGGTTGCAGGTTTGGGGAAACCAAACAGGCCACACGCATCAGGTGAAGACATCCCCACCCCGCTCTCCAGTGTGCATAACATTTTGTAAATGCAACTTCAAATGTGCTGCGTTTTAAGCCACTAATGTTTACATAGCCTGAGTGATACGCCATAAGGCTTTCCATAGAACTGCAGGCGGATTGAAAAGCCTTGAGTGTTGCACTCTGCCTCTGTTTACGGACTTTCTCACAAAGAGGAGGCATTTATTGCAACAGCCTCTGACCCCCTAAGGGGGGAAAAAACGGAGCAGGAATGATCTCATTTCTGTGCCCAGACTTGCATCTGCTGTACGGATGGAACCTGAACCATCTCGTTCAATAACTTAATCTGGTGCTGCTGCTCCATAAGCTTGGCTGCAAAATCAGTCTAATTCCCTGGAAAGCACCTCCTCTTGTGCTGAAAGGTTTTTTGTTTTGTTTTTTGCTAAACTGGCACAGCAGGTGTTCTTCCGCATCCTAAATCTGTCCCCTACTCTTAAATCATTATGCGTTGCAAATCAGGGTATCAGATCCCTCCTCCGGCCTCCCTGTCTCTGCTTTGTAGCTCTGCTTTGTAGCTCTTCTGTGTGATGTCTCTCAGTGGCACTTACACTTACATTTTCAAATTTCTTTTTAAGGGCAGGACACCTTTGTTTGGGGTTCCTTCCTTGTTCTCCTGCGTGAGAGGAAGGACCCTGTTGCAACAGCGAAAATAAAAGTGCCTTGCTTCGTACGTCCTGGTTTGGTCTCTGTTATTTGGTGGGCAGGAGACGCTTAAATTTGTCTGCCTGCCAGGATACCGGGACTCTACCTGGGTCAAGGATCCACTTATTCCTAGAACCGTGTAGCTCCGCAAATTTTTACAACACCCTCCTCCCAGTCTTGGGTGGCTATAACCCTTATGTGCTCGTGTTGTCTGGTCAAACCTTTTGTTTCAGGCCTGGTGTTAGCTGGTGCCAAGATTATATTCTGATTTATTGCTCTTTTACTTGGCATGGTTCAACTTTGTTTCATTACACTGCATTTGTATTTTTATTTATAAAATTATTTATATGCCAGTGCTCATTAAAAAAAATATCACTTTGGTTCACAGCAAATTGTACATATGATTAACAAGTTAAAATCAGATAACTATTGTGGATAGATGTATTATCATTTCCTCAATGAACCTGCTCTGCACCCACCCTGAGAATGTTTGCCTGGCTGGAAAATATCATTGAACTCTGATAATGCCTCTTTGCCTGGATGCAAAACAGAGAGGGGTGTGTGGAAACTCACAAATGTAAACTTCGTGTTCATTGCTCTGCCTGTTTTTCTTTCTGCCCCCTCCCCCGGCATGCGGCCACCAGAAAGTTCCCCAGAAGGGACTAAGGCCCTCAGATTGAAAAAAGGTTATCCACCAGAGCCTTGCAGGTTGGAGATTGCATGAAAAGGCTTTCCTCCCCCGCCCCCCGCCTTGGGGTCAAAGGCACCACTAGCAAACCTATCCACTGATAATTTATTTTCACCTGGAAAATAACCTCGCAAGGTTGTTGTGAAGATGAAATGGGGAGGAACAGAACCATGTACACCACTTTGAGATACTTGGAAGTTAAAGGTGGCATATAAACATAACAACAACACATTCCCCTTGGCAAATGCCTTGACTTTTTGCCAGAAGTGGAGAAATGTTCCCATGAGCAGTGCT
This sequence comes from Zootoca vivipara, assembly GCF_963506605.1. NCBI lineage: Eukaryota > Metazoa > Chordata > Lepidosauria > Squamata > Lacertidae > Zootoca > Zootoca vivipara. The sequence goes on along the minus strand of NC_083280.1, from coordinate 4,438,888 downwards.
GCAGTGCCATCTGCAGGACAAAAAGGTGTTAGAACATGGTGTTCTTTTCTCTTTCGTCTGTACAAGGCACCTTCTGCAACTGGGAAACTGACTAGGTCAGGAGCCCCTAGATCGGGTGGCCTCTAGTCCACTCCACGGACAACTCTTCTAAAAGTTTCATCTCTTTGTGAGACCCAAATGTGTATCTACCCAGTCGCTGACAGGAGTACCGTCGGACTAGACAACCTTCCCCAAACTGGCGCCCTCCAGATATTTTGGAGTACAGCTCCCAGCATACAGAGGCTCTGCCAGCTGGTGGGAATTATAGTGCAAAGCATTTGCAAGGCATCAACTTAGTAAGGTTACTGCAAAAAAATAAACACAGGTTTATTCCAGTTTTAAAACAGCTGCACAGGCTGCCAGTTCATTTCCAGGCCCAGTTTAAAGTGCTCACAGAGTTTAAATGACCCAGGCCCCAAATACCAGAAATATTATCTCCTTCCCTACAGATCCTCTTGGGTGCTAAGATCAGCAGAGGATGCTCTCTCAGTTATTTCATTTCATTCATTCATTCATTCCGATCCCACCTTCTTCTCCAAGGAGGGCAAGGTGGTGCAACTGGTCTTCCACTCATGTAATTTCCCCAACAACCCTGCAAGGTAGGTTAGCCTGAGAAGCAGTGATCAGCCCAAGGTCACCCAGCGAACTTCCTAGCCAAGTGTAGATTTGAATCCTCGGCTCTCAGGTCCTAGTCTGATACTAACTACCAGTACACCACCACACTGGATTGTTTCACCATCCTCAGAAGTTTGGGTCTGGCAACCCCTAAACCGTGGAACTCCCTCCCACCAGAGGTGGATCTGGCAAAGCTCCAAGAGGATGAAGAAGATACAACTGATTACTGCTTGAGGTGTATGTTATTAGGAGCCACCCGATTCCTGTGTAAGTTGTTTTGAACTGTTTTTAATACTGTTTTGAACTGTGCTTTAATTGTTCTAACCTGCCCTGGGACCTTAGGGGGAAGGGTGAGTAATAAATTATAGCAATAGTATATGGGCATGGCTTAGAAGCTGCGCCAGGATGTGGGGCAGAGCAGCAGTGAAAGGCAAAGTGGTGTCTTTCCATTCCACATTTCACAATCCCTTTCCCCCTTGAGTGTAAAAACAGAGAGCTGGGGCAAATCTAGTTTCACCTTCCAGACCAAAGTCCTGCAAGTTGAACGTACGTTGCCTCAGGCTTCCCTACAGCCCTAAGGAGTCCGTTGACATCTCCACGGCCTGTGATCTAGCCTGTCGGGTCTCAGATTCGGAGCAAGCCACAAAGGAGCGATCTGGCTTGGCACATTGGGCAGCAACTACCCTAAATCCGCCAGAAGGGGCTCTACGAGGCTGGAGATAGCTCTGTGCTGCTGCACCGTACGTGCAGTCTGTGCTGCTGGTGGTGGTGGTGTGCGAGAGACACAGCCGGCTCAGGACAGGATCACAGCTCCTTTTATAGCAAGAGCTGCTCCAGTTGTGCAAGACTGGGCCTGTCCTTCTCTGCCTGATCATGGCACTGCCTTGAGAAGGTGGGTCTGCCAAACACTTCGCTTGCCAGGAGCATCTTCTTAGCTTGCTTAGACACACTCAGCCCACATACAGGCCCGAAAAATTTGGCTAGTTAGTGCCTTGCTCCCAGGGGCACATGAGTAACTCACATGCCTTCCTCTCCAGGATGGATAATTTGGAAAGCATCTTGGCTTTCAGTCCTGGGAGACCTGCCCCTGCCTTGCTCACCTCTTTATGCCTAGCTTGGGAGGACAGGGCCCTGACTGGCTGCAGTTACAAAACAGCCTACTGAACAGATGCTTGGGCCTTGTAAAATGCAGGACTTGGAGGTTTGCAGGAGTGTAACAAAAATCCTTTTTGCCAAGCTGCCTCTGTTCCACACCTAATGACATACATCAAGCTTGGCCATCTTAGCCCTGACCAATGGGTATTTTCAAATGAAGTAACATGTTTTTATCGCAACATAATTTTGAAATTCCCCCACTTTCAACCTGAGGTGTCTGTCCTGCTAATATATCCCCCAATAAGGTGGGTACACAATGCAAAAACCTCTCTAAGCTGCTATGAGGTGGGGAATCTATGCAAGGATGAGCCCCTGACAATTGGCCGTTACATAATGGAGTTGGTATGGCTTGTAAATGCAAGTTTGTAACATGCAGTGAGGTTATGCCTTTTCATACGTGGACTCTACTCGGATAAAAATGGAACTGAAATGGCTTTGAAATGGCATTCTCTGGTTCACAATGCTTCTGACATTAGTACATTTTGGGCTAGACAGGAAACTCTTAATCAAACTACCGGTAACTAACTGGTAGGGATATCAAGCACACTCAAAATGTAGTCTGCACTTTTTATTTCTGGGCAGGCCATAGAACAGGCCGTTAATTAGCAGCTTCCCAGGAACCTACATGTCCACTAATGTAGCTTAAGAAACCACTTCACAGTCAAGTCTTCCTTGTTCTTTATTGACAGTCATCTTGCAGTTCTCATCAGCCATAACACCAAGATTACAACCCCCAACTCTAAATAATCTCATAGCACAACAGCACAAAACACAAATTTCAGAGATACACATAGCTTATATAGTTGAGATTCAGTCCAATTTTCCCCCCAGTAACTATGCCTATGCTTTATTACCCACCCAAGATGCATGCAGCGCTATGGGAAGACCGCCACTACTTTGATGACCCAGCATTCACAGGCCTCATGAAACGGAGGGAAGAAAACCACGCATGGGAAATTACCAAGCTAGATTTTTTTCACTCACACACAAAAGGTTTGAAATGTAATTGACTTTTATCTACACCAGCTTTAACCAACCTGGTGGTGCTCTCCAGCTGTTTTTTTTTTAAACTACAATCCCCATGAGTCCCTGGAGCTGCACTACCAAGCTGGGTAAAGTTGGGGTAAACAGAATTACAACGTGGAAGAGATTTTACAAGAACACATGACTTTCCATCCTTGTGCCCAGCTCATCAAGCTTTCTCCAGCACAAAGCATGAAATCCCGGTGTGTGGAAGCTGCTCATTTAAGCAAAGAACCTTAAAAGCAGCACTTATGAATAGGTATAGAAAGCATCTTTATCAGCCTGAGTTTTTGGAGAGCCAGAATACGCAACTTGTTTCTCTGTTGAGGAATATCTAAAGGGATGTTCCCACAGATGTTTGAACCAGGTTTTTGTACCAGAAGCAAAGTAAAAAAAAAAGTGAAGTGCAACAATCACAGTAGATTCAGTTATTTCAGTGCAGGAAACTGATCAGAATTCATCCACTCAAGCTCTTGAAGCATTCCCAACTGACACCCACATTTTAACACAAATTTCTTTATAGCCATAAGCAACTCTTATATACATTCATCCAGCCATTTCTTGAAGTCTTAGAAGTAGATGTGAGCAAAAAAGAAGGAGAAAGAAGGGTCAGGCTTCACCAAGAGTCAGCAAAAGCCCACTGCTCAGTCGTCTCCAAGGTTCTCAGCAATATAAAACTAATTGTGGCAGCCAATTACTACCCTGGCCTTGCTCACAGTGTGGCAAGAGCCACTAAAGTAGTTATTGCATCCAGCACAAAGTGAGACCAGACAAAGACAGACTGTTGCAGATGTTTGAATATACATGTTAGATACTAACGATCATGCTCTGCAGGTGTTATTGCATGGTGAGCATTTACAAAAAAAATTATGGGAAACACTGTCCCCGATAATTAAGACACCCTTAGTGCAACATATGGAGGTCACTGCCTCCGATACAACACTGTGGTAGGCAAAAACTACCTTGTTCTTTAACATTATGGGAGACACTGCTCCCGATAATGTGACCCAAGTTCTCATGATACATCGCAGTGCTGGAAGTTTTGCATAAGAGCTGCTGTTGGATTCACACAGCTCAACACAAGCCTGCAATGGTTTGCATCAGCCTAAACACAACCAGGAGTCAGAGGACTGATGGAAAGCCCAAATGATGGGGCTCCAGACCTACTGAAGCACAAGGAAATCCCCATCACATACTGGTTGCACCCAGTCAAAGGAAGCTTTTCATTGAAAGGATCCGGCAGAAGGTGCATCTCACAGCTTTCGCTCTATCTTCTGAGAGTGAAAAGCAAGAGAAACACTTCCCGGGACTTCCCCTCACCTGCTTGGACTGCATGATCCAAGAGATGAAACAAAGTCTCTACCCCCCAGAATCCCAAATAATCTTCCGAAGGGATGGTGCTGTTGCAGACCACTGAAGGTTTGGTGGCAAAAATTCCAGCTATCATGGTTGGATTGTACTAGCAGATGCTGCTTTATCAAAAACGACAGTATAACTGTCATAATTATGGAAGTCACTGCTTCCGATAATTATATTCTGTAGAAAAAACAAATACCATTTATAGTGAACACTGCCACTGATAAATAAATAAATAAATACCTCGATACCAAGTCTGCAGAGTCAGTCTCTCAAACAAGTGCTGCAAGTTAAGACTAGGTCAAGAGACTTCTCGTTTACTGAAAAGGCCTCTCAGCAAGGGCTTGGGTACAACCAGTCTCCTCGTAGGAGGAACGGTTGTCATTTAACTTTTTTAATAGTACCACAGGACCACTCAAGGTACAATAGCCTTCATTTCTTTGGCTTGACCTTCCTTAGTACGGAAAGAAGCAAGTCACAGGAGTGTTTCACCTGGGACTCTCTCAATTCCTATTGGGAAGGCGAAAGTTTTCATTTTCATTCCTTGCTAGACAGATCTTATGTCAAGGTGTATTGGCTGTATCCCAGAGGCCAAGGGGTCTATGGAAGAGCTTCTGTACCCAGGGGAGAGACTTCCTAATAGGATTATAAGACATGGGAGCTTTTAGGCTCACAAGTCACATGGCAACTTTGCTTTAGAGGAGTCTGGGAGGTCAGGTTGAATTCATAAGAATCCAGGAGCCCTTACAATTCTTATGAGTTCAATGCTGTGGTTGCTTTGTGTGCAACCCTTGGAAGAAATGCTTTACTCAGCCCAAGATCAGCCCTCTCAAATTTTGGGTTAGAGAGGCCAGCACATTTTAAAAGGTGAACCTACATACATCTATGTTCTCTGGGTCAGGACATTTTAACTTGCTTGGAATTGCTCAAGTTTCAGCCTGGACAACTAAAAATCCTCTGAAGGCCTAAGGGGACTTTGTTATGTGCTACTGGTTGAAAAGGAAGGGGTTTCCCTGTTGCTGTACTTGAGAATTAATTTTAGCTTTCAACCTTTTCAGAACTCATTGTCTGTGTTCCAGATGTCACCAGAAAGGGCATTAGCAGCACTCTGGATTGTCCAGGTTGCCAGAGCAAGCTGGTTCCTGAACACATCTTCATTGAAGGCACTCCTGTTTGTCTTCAAGAGACCCAAGTGGTCCAGCATCACCTGGAGAGTATGGGAGCCAGAACCAAAGAAGATGTGCCGGAGAGGAGTGTCTTTTGGAGAGACGTATGGGGAGAGGAAGTTGTACTCCACCTTAAGAGGAGAGAGAGAGAGAGAAACACAAGTGAAAGAGAGCTCTGGGATTAGGCAACCCTGACAGGTGGAAACTCTGAATTGCTGGTGACATGTGGAAACCAGCAGAGTACGCGGAGCCCCAGCAGAATCTTCAGACATCTCCTTCTCCCAGCAGAGCAGCTTTCTCCAGAGTCCCTGGGCAAGGGGAAAACTCCTCTCCCACACAGTTCAAAGTGACTCTAGACACAAGACAAAGCTACAACATAGTAAAGAAAGATGACCAATATTTATGGATTCTAGACTACTAGCTGATTAGAGCAGAGGGACCATGTACAGAGTTGACTACCTCCTAGCTTATGGTTATCATGGATTCGGGCTTTTAGCCTTGTCATTGTAATTTGCACAGGGGATTGATCAGATTCCAACAGGTCACCAGGGTCTTCTGCTATTCACTCCCCCAGGGTTTACAAAATCTCTCAGAAAAGGCTCCCTTAAGATTCTCACCCCTTTGGGGAGGAAGGGAAACAACTCACTTTCATGATCCTGTCATTCAAAGCACGACAAGCAGCCTTGTTGGTGAGGTCGGTGTTTCTGATATCTTGTGCCAGGGTGCTTGTAGCTCGATTGAAGTCTCCACGGGCAACCATCAGCCACTGTTGGCCCAAGCCCATATTCTGCAAGCAAAGACAGCAGGCAAGTCTTTTATGCAATATTTGAAATGGGTGGTAAAAGAACAATTTTCTCCCTTATGCTCCTTTAGGAATCCTCCCCTCCTGTGCTGAACACTACAAGGGCCTTAATCCAGGCTAGAGTCCTGAATAGCAGCTCTCCTGTTAGAGCCCAAGTACACAATACAACCTACTGTTAGTGGTCCCCACTGATCCACTACAAATGAACACCTATCCCTATAGACATTTCTCTACATTAACCCTACCGAGTGCCAGAAGCATTTACACTGCAAGAAACCACTGTGAACACCACAAGCGCTGCCGCAAGACCAGGCACGGCAATGCAAACCTGAAACAAAGCCCCGCTTCCCCAGCACCTCTTGGTATTTTGCACTACCTGCATCTCTTTCCGGTATGGAACTATCTTCCCTATAAGGTCACGCAGCTTGTTATTGTAGCTCTCATAGTCCAGGTACAGTTCGTGGTCATGCGTCATCCTCAGAGCTATACGACCAGCGATTTCAGCTGCTTTGCGCATTGTATTTTCCAGTGCAGCGGAGGAGCTTAAACTCGTCAACAGGTTGCCCAGATTGTCTAATTGGGTGTCAAGGAAGGGATACTCTTTCCCATCCTGCAAGAAGTAAACAGAGTAAGATTCTTTGCCTGGTGCTCCACACTTCCCAAATGGTTTCTCTCATCCATTTGAAATACTTCACATTGTCCTAGCAAGTCTTCCACATTCAGAAGACAGAAAATGGCAGGTTCTTGTCAATTAGAAGTAAAAGAAAAGCTGTAGGGGCAGGGTATTTTTATTAGGTCCAATGGCGTGTCACAAAGTACCGAACAATGATTTTTCTTCCCAATTCCTCAGGGTGGCTCTTACAAATGGGGCCTAGGATGCAAACCAGTGAAGGGTCAAATTCAGGAGGTGGTTGCAACCTGCCTCCATGATTTGGCTTACATTTTAAAATCTGAATGGGCCTTCTGCATAATTGACTGCTCCAGTCAATTTCTCCCAAGAGTAGGTATTGTGCCCTGCTGTGGCTATTAGATAATGTTCAAGAGGTAGCACATAGATGAGCTTGGGGCCAGGAAAGCAGAACAGCATTAACCAACTTACATCATCACAGAAGTGGAACGAAATAGATGGTATCCCCGAGTAGGACAGAAAAGGAAAGGCTGCGTCATCAATACGAAACGGGACCCTGCAAAAGGAGTAGTTTTCAGCTGCTGTGCTCAGCATTGAAGAGTCATTTACTTCAACAGAGGTTAGAAAAACCAAACAGAATGATGCACATGGCACACAGTTCAGATTTTGCTGAGAGCACATTTCTAGCTCTTGGTAAGAGCATATTTCTCGCTTTTTGGGCTGCAAAAGTTTGTACAGTCGTACCCTAGTTTTTGAACAGAATGCGTCCGGAAGTCTGACTTCCAAAACGTTCGGAAACCAAGGCATGGCTTCCGATTGCGCAGGCACACCAGAAACAATTGTGGAAGCCGCATCGGACGTTTGGCTTCCAAAAACAGTTAAAAAACCAGAACATTCACTTCCAGGTTTCAATCATTCGGGAGCCGAAATGTACAAGTACCAAAGCGTTCGACAACCAAGTTACTGTCACATGCCTGCCCCGTTGCCCAAGAAAAAGCACTGGCAAGGTAAGACCAATGTTCTGATGATTTAAATTGACAGATCTCAAGGCAGCCTTGGAGATGGGCAGAAGAAGCAAAACTGATGCCCATCTGCTGCAGATGGAACAGAGCAGCTACTACAGGTCGTTATACTATCAGGACCAAAAGGATTTCCCACTCCAGCCACCCTTCTGTAATAATACTTACTCTTTTCTGGCCAAAGTGGAACGAAGATCAGTTGACGACACAGTAATCTAAAAGTGAATAAAAGATGCACATTTCAATAAAACCTTCCCCAGATAAAGTACAGTCTTCCACCCCTTCGTCTGAAGACTCTAGTGTTCTGCAAAATTCCGAAGGATGCATTGTTGTCAACAGATATTCCCCGCCACTTTTGCCATAAAAGAGCTTGAGGTAGCAAGACTCATACATATAACTGTGGAGTGTTTCTCAAGCTTTTGATCAAGACCCTCTGTGCAGGGAAACAGAACATGGCCACAGTACCAAGTTTATGGTTCAGCTTCTCCAGGTCACTGCCTGCAACTTTCAAGAGACGATACTCACTCCTGAGACTGCATCTTCCAACAACCTTTTCAACATGGGGCTGGCAGAGAACCTGAAGTCCTTTGAGCCTGTGAAGTACAATTTAAAAGTATTAGTTCAAGGCCTACTGAGATGGACTGATGATCTGCATTGCAAGCTATGGACTGTGGCTATACATCCTCACTTCCATTTTAATTTCAACAAAGTACATCATCATTATCAGCCTTTGGGGTGGAGAGGAGGTGTTTACCTGCAAGCACTAGTTAGACACCTCAGGTGCAAGAAAGCTGAGTTTTTTCCTTTTTGCAAAAAACTAAGAAACAAGGACACTAAATGCTTCTCAACTAATACCTTAAGGAAGAAAGGAGGGTGCAACTCTGATATGACTGTAAGGGACAAGCTTCATGTCCCATAGGATTTTTGCATGATGCTCCCATAATAATGTGGTTGTAGCAAGAGCATTTGTAGGTTTTCATCTTACAACTTCCATTGTCTTTCCCACCTGCATTTTCTCTACATGGGAGAAAATGCAAGAACAGGATTCTGGATTAAATGGGACACTGACCTGATCCAGCACTCTTTTTAGGCTCTTATGCAAGTTGGTTCTAGGGAACAGTTAAAGGCCACAGCCTCCACCCCAATTGGCTGAATTTCAGTAAATCAAAGTGGCAAAGATCTCCAAGGGAAGTTTAGCCTCAAAGTGTGTTTTTAGTCCAAAGAGCAAAAGAAACCAAGAGTTTAGTGCCTTCAGTCTTTTGATTCAATCTGGTCTAGAAAATGACCAGGATCGTTTATTTTTTATGTGTAACACAAACACACTCACCCTTCTTAAGATTGTTTTGGACACATCTGTTGTTCACATTTATCCAGTTTATATTATCCATCAATCATCAAATCATATTTACAGTATTAAATTTACAGGGAACGCCCTCTATCACATGCAATCTTTAATGTCCATTACCCCAAACTGCTGCATCCAAGTTGATATACGCAACCGCCTTCATGTGGAGAGACGAGGAATAGCCCTGAAGAGAGTAAGGAAACAGCAGCAATTAGCTATTTGCATGATCTGGCTGTTCTGAAATGACCAATACACTGGAGCCGAACTTACCTCCAGCCATTCTGTGGCACCGACAGCTCCAAAGGCTCCAGCACTCCAACTGGCAAATACAATACTCCGGCGGGGCTTGTACCCATCTGCAAAGAGGAGAGGGGACAACTGCTGTATCCAGCTCTATATTCATGCCTAAGAATCCCTTTTGTAGACACTCAGTACCAATCTCCTTACCAATTCTCACGATGTCAGAGAGTGTTTTGGCAAGCTGTAGAAGCAGGGCGGTTCCTACACCAGCCTTTACGGCTCCAGGCCCCCAGGAATCACGCTGGGCTCCAATGACTACATACCGATCTGCAAGGCAGGGATCAACTGTTAGTTCTCCATCCTGAGATTCTGATAGAGGTCTAAGGGTATGTTTAACACACACCGTGTTATGGTGCACACCAGTGTTGCAACTAAGTCAGCTGCAGACTTGGGGACTAGCCTATGCCTTTATCCTAGTATATTATGCAGCACAACCTTCTTCTGCTCAACAGCACCAAACTGCAATGTCTTAGTCAGTTATTTCACTACCAAACAGTATGCATTCAATGAATCATCTTGCTAGGCTGCTTCATGTTAGTCATCTTGCAGTATTTCCATTACAGGTATCATCATCCTGCGAGTCTGGAACGTGCTCTGTTATTGAACACAGGCTGGGAAAGCAGTTTGGCATGCTGCCCACACAGCATCTCTGTAGATCATTTGCAGAGTAGGGAGTGGGCCGAATGCCCATCAAGGTCCCTCCCAATGCCATGGAGATCTGAATCGTGAAATGGTAAGTAATGAACTAAGGGACACCAATCCTTCCCTTTTACATCTACAACAGATTGGCAAAGCTTTTACCTTGATCCTCAAAGCCTTTGATCACACCGAAGATGTTTAGGATTTTCTTTTCCACAAGCTCATTGTTCACCTGCAGCGTCACACTTCTTCCATGAGAATCGGACCGAAGCTTGTAAGTACGAAGTCTTCCTTTCCATGAATTTGGATAGTCTGGCACATTCATAGAGCTGAAGAGAGAGAAAACTAGTTATTGGAAGCACACAGTGCCTCCTACCAAGGTCCTCCTGAAATGGCAGTCCTAAAAACCAAATTCCAGACTCCTGGCGATTTAAATCACAAAAGGAATTCAGCAAGCAGCTTTACTGGGCCTAACAAACTGTTTATTTCTACTGGAGATAGCTCCTAGAAAGCACAAAGCTTCCTCACAACACAGTCAGCAGCTTTGGAATATAGGGAGGCACCTACTTCCAACCAGCTATAGAGCATTACAGCTTCTGCCTAGCAGAGTGCAAGGAGTAACTTGTCAGGGCAGAGGCTGTCCCTCTCCCCCAAATGCTACTATGTTGTAGGAATTCCTAGCCAGGAATATGTGGCATTGCTATCATTCAGGTGCCAGCCAAACACATTTTTCCCAGGCATTATAGCAGCTTTAATCCAGTAAACTTCCATCTGTTTTTGAAGGTGAGGGGTTTTTTTTCTAGCAGCTCCGATTTGGGTTTTTTAAAACTGCATATCATCCTCAATCTGGTAACAGTGGCTCTTGAGAAAGGGTACTGACTCTATCATTAGCTCAACTTGAGGGGAGGGGAGAGTATGCTTACCTGAATAGTTTTTCTGCAGCAGAGCTTGAAATGGTTTGTACTGGAATGCGTGGGAGGCCTGAGGATTCAACTGGGGGAAACTGAGTATGGTTGAAAGACGGAAATCCAGGAGTAAAAGGGTCTCCTGTCCCAAGGTGAGCCTGCCAAGGCAAAATCCAAGAATTATATGAAAAATGGAGACCAAAAAGCAGCTCAAACAGGTCTATTTCAGGGCATTCACAAGTTAAAAGGGTGGGATTGTGCCGCTGTTTGCTCAAGAGGAAGCTATTTGTCTTTGTCTTTCATTTGCTGTGCTAGGCAGGCTCCAGAATCCATCTAGGAGGCCTGCAGGAGAGGCACCCACATTCACCCAAGGAGGTATAGGAAACCACTCACATGTCCAAATTGGGAAGTCTGGTCTCCAAGTTCCGCATAGTCATCTGGATCTGGGTATATCAAGACTCCTACAGCACCCATTTTCTTGGCATTTGCCACCTAGGAGGAAGCGTTTAGCACATTTACTAGCATGTTTGTGCCAAAGAAAACAGTAAAGTATTAAATGGAACTGGAAATTAGTGGAGCCATTCCACTGTGACCATTGCCCAGTATCTATAAAAGATCTACAGCCCACCATATGTCATTTTCCCATGCTTTTGTCCATTCACAGCCACAGTAGCACATAAGCTTTTATCGAGTAGTGGCCAGACTATTTTTTTGCAGAGCACAAGAATGACCTGGGAAGCACCAGATAGATCATAGAGTTCAATTTGGCTCAGGGGATGGTGTCTGTTGCATGTCCATTCTGGAGACAGTGCCAGCTCGTGAGTCCTGAGCATTCGTGACACATGCAAAAGAGATGGGAGTTGAACAGGGAACTGGAAGAGCCACCACAGGGTCCCTACAAATTCCTTTATCATGCAGCATCTTTACTGGTCCTGTCTTAAAAGCATAAAACTTACTTTTTCAGAAAAAGCAATTTTTCCAGCTCTCATAAGGATCACTGTTCCAGTCAAGTTGACATTTTTCTGCAGCAGTTGATAGAAGTCTTCGTTGCGCCCATAGTTGGCATAAACAGGTTTTCCCTATAAAAGAGCAATTAAGTGACAAACTAATCTTGCTGCATCTCCTTTCAAGCAGACCACAAGATTTCACATTAGAGAGACCTTCCTGAGCTATGCTGCAGAACGGTTCCTGTTTCAACCCTAGAGATCTTAAAGCATCTCAGGCAGCATGACTGAGAAAATGTAGCCATACCAACTGTCTAAGCAGAGCATAAGGTCCAACCCCTGGCCCAACAGAAAGTAACAGTGTGCTTGGAATATTTCCTAAGGCCTGGAGACCTTCCTTGATTGTATCCACTTCTTGACGTGAGAAGGGATGGGACAGTTAGGACTAGTGTCCTACATGCTACACGTGCCCATTGACTTATATAGGCAACATTAATGATGAAGTTTTGTTTCCAGGTAACACACTGAGTTAACTCTAGATCAGTGGTTCCCAAACCGGTTTTTTGGCCATGCCCCACCTAAGCATCTCTAAAATCCTGATCCCCCCCACACAAATGACATATAATTCTTCTTATTCAAAAAGTGAACGGCTCACGTGGAGGAAGCCTAAAAGGCCATTAACTGTAAATAATTCCTTCTCAAATTGCCCTCCTTAAAAATCAAATTGTCCCCCTGTAGGGCGTGTGCCCCATGTTGGGAGGCATGGGTCTGGACCAGGCATCCCCAACTTGCGGCCCTCCATATGTTTTGGCCTACAATTCACATGATCCCTAGGTAACAGGACCAGTGGTCAGGGATGATAGGAATTGTAGTCCAAAACATCTGGAGGGCCAAAGGTTGGGGATGCCTGATCTAGACCATCGCAAACCAGCTTACTGGCCAAAGCAAGTTTTACTTAATGTACAAACTAGCATGCCACTATGTTGAAAGCAGAACTTCAGGTACCTAACAAGCCAAGCCAACTTACAGAAACCACCGCACTTTCACTGTATGCTACATAAGCTTGAGGAGTCTCCAAAGTTTCACTTGGCTGTTCCAGGGAAACTACATTAGATCTAAGAAAGAATAACAGCAGTCAATCAAAGCGTTAACACAGAATTTTAAAATGTTTTTAGTCCCAGTTACACAACTAAGGGCTGCACATATCCTGGACCATCAGTCTTTGGGGAGCTTTGAAATGCAAGCCTGTGCTAGTTTTTACTGGTTACAGCTAACCCTGTGACCACTACCCTAGGACCAGGAGAACAACAGCAGAAATCACAGCCTTAAGATCAATTTGAACCTGGACCTTACTAGACAGGAAGTCTGTTCTCCTTTTCTAATATATGAATATTCACTTCCTGTATTTTGGTTTTCCACATTGGGTTAATTCTCAGAAGATCTGCCAGCTAAGTTATACTGCAGACACCTTGTTGACAACTTCATATAGAATCAGCTCTTATATTTGAGACTGACCAGAGGAGCTCTGGTATTGAAGAACTGAAGAAGCACATACCCTGGGTTCTGCAGCCTGACGTAGTGCTCATCATTCCAGACTTTATCCAACTTGATTTTCTCAAACTCTTGATGAATGATATTGGCTAGGTTCTCATCTCCTGGACTGCCAGCATCAGAAAAGACTGACCTGAACACAGAGGTATTCCAGTCAAGTTATGTTTCCTGAAGCCAAGCATTGCAGCCAGCCATCATTTTGAGTCTACTGAAATGCTCTTTCAGAAAGGATTTTTGAGGTTTCTAAAGAAGCTTACCCGATTCTATTGATGAAACTTGTAGAGCGCAGCCTGTCTGACAACTTGCTTTTGAGGTCACCCCAGTATAGCACAGGTTCTGGTGCCGGTTCCTCAGGTTCAGGTGCACATTGATAGCCATGGCATGGTTCAACACCATCTTCACATTTTTTCATTGCCTGTATCCTTCCACGGAAACTCAGGTAGCCAATTAAGAATCCTGTTTGTGTAGATTTATTCATTGAACTTTGTTTATATACCACCTTTCTTTTAAAAAAAAATACACCTCAAGGTGGTTTACAAATCAAAAGCCAATACAAAATAAAATGCAATATGCTTTTTACAAATACAGTGGTACCTTGTTTGAGTACCAAGGCATTTGAGAAGCAACTTGGAACCCAAACACTGCAAACCTGGAAGTGTTCCCATTTGCAAACTTTTCAGAAGCCAAACATGCTCCATTGAGTGTTACACTTCTGTTTTGAGTAAAATAAAAAAATTCCTTCAGTAGCACCTTAAAGACCAACTAAGTTTTTATTTTGGTATGAGCTTTCGTGTGCATGCACACTTCTTCAGATACACCAATACTTCAGCATAATACTTCTGTTTTGAGTATTATGCTGACGATTTGAGTGCCACACTTCCGTTTTGAGTGTTATGCTGAGGTCTGTTTTCGCTATTTATTTTGCCTTTTGTGGCTTTTTGTGTGTGTGTGTGTGTGATTGTGTGGAACCCAGTTCAGCTACTGATTGACTGTGTGACTGCAGTACATTGTATACTGCTTTCATTTTATGAATCACTGGTCTCATTAAATAGGAAAATTCATGTTAAATTGCTGTTTAAGGGGTTGTTTTTAAGAGTATGGAATGGCTTAATCCTTTTTGCATTACTTTCTGTGGGAAAGAACACCTTGCTTTTGGAATGGACTTCTGGAACAGATTAAGTTTGAAAACCAAGGTACCACTCTATAGCATTCCAGACTTTGTAAAATTAAAATAGTTGATGAATAGATGCTGGCTTTACATATGCAAATGCAAGAAATTCAAAATTCAGAGGAACTTCTAGCATGATCACCAATGGATAAAATTCCCCTCTTACTTTTTTTACAATTCCAGCAGAGATCAGGGTGGATTTTTTAAAGTCTATGAATATTCCTGTGGTTTGATACCATTGTTGTATCATTTTTTCTTTATTTTCCTGTAATGCAGATGCTACTGTATATGTCCATAAGTAAAGCCTTCCTAGAAGATCTAATACCCATCTGGCACCATTTTAACTTTTAATACACCAAGTTTATTTGTAGGAAACACTGCTGAATTGTGCTACCGGAGGGAATGCATTATTTAGTGTGCCTTGGAAAATACAAAAAGAACAAATTCCTCCGTACTTCTCACCTATTCATCTTACCTATAAGGAAAAGGAGAACTGCCCCAGTAAGTACACAGCAGAGGTGTCGATTGTTGTTCCTTGGTTTTATTGGTCGGGTATGAAGATGGTCAATTCCTCCATTTTCAATACCTTCCTCATCTTCAGCAGACAGTTTCATTTCCACGTGACTGTTGTCTCCATCTGGCTGTCGAGACAGACTGAAGCGGGTGTATGAGAGGGGCTCTCCTCCAAACTAGATAGAAAAAAGAATCCATCAGAGATGATGTTGTTGTTTAGTTGTGTCCGACTCTTTGTGACCCCATGGACCAGAGCATGCCAGGCACTGTCTTCCACTGCCTCCCGCAGTTTGGTGAGACTCATGTTGGTGGCTTTGAGAACACTGTCCAACCATCTCATCCTCTGTCGTCCCCTTCTCCAAAAAGTCAAGCTTATTTGTTGGTACTGATAACACCAAGAGAGGACTTTAATTCCACTCACCCTATTAGAACTTCGGAGTGTAAAACAGCTTTATGGCATTTTAAAGTCTAACACATTTATTATGGCCTAAGAGTTTGCAGGCTGTGGTTGACTTCATCAGAAGCATCTGATGAAAAGGAATGTAGTTCACAAAAAATTATGCCCTAACAAGTTTGCTGATCTTTTCAAGATTGCTTTTGCTGCACTCTGATAATATAATAGCCTTGCTGCAAATTATTTGTAATACAGTGGTGCCTCGCAAGATGAAATTAATTCGTTCCGTGAGTTGTTTCATATTGCGATAATTTCGTCTTGCGAAGCGCAGTTTCCCATAGGAATGGGAGGGGGGGGATTGCAAAAAAATTCATCTTGCCAAGTGCTGCCATAGAAAAATTTGTCTTGTGAGTCACCCAAAAAATCACATACCCCTTTCGTCTTGCAAGTTTTTCATTGTGCGAGGCATTTGTCTTGCGAGGTACCACTGTAATTGAATATCTGAGATTGGAATAAAATCTGGTACATATGAATAGGAAAAGTAAGTTTGGCTGTTCTTTCCCTACTGTATATCTTGACTGGATCAAGAAAAGGAGGCAGAAATATATAAAACATGACATCCAAAGCAAGGTCTCTGGGGGTAGGGCAGCATGCAGTATTTTTGGTTCTTAAATTAGCTGCTGTAGAACATCAACCTATCTGGGTTTATTAGATTAACAAACATGACATAATCAGTCCAAGGCTTTTACATAGACATGACTCTGCTAATTCATAACTGTGGTCATAATTAACCCATGCCTCAGTTACTGCTCTGCGTACTAAATGTACCATATTTCCCAGGCTGCCACCAAGGGCAGCCCCATGGATAGTAATTGCAGTACAGTGGTACCTCTACTTACAAATTTAATGCGTTCCAAATGCACATTTGTAAGTCGAAAAAATTTGTACGTCGAATCCCATAGGAATGCATTGGGAGAAAAAATTCGTAAGTAGAAGCAACCCTATCTAAAAATTCGTAAGTAGAAAAAATCCTATCTAAACCGCATCCAAGATGGCGGACGGAACTCCATTCGTAAGTAGAAACATTCGTAAGTAGAGTTATTCGTAAGCAGAGGTACCACTGTATATGGGAGGGCTTAGACATAAGCTCAGCAGTTGAAGAGCTACTTCAGGCATGTACAGGCACAAATACTTGTTTCCATTGAACAACTGGCTATCTACAGTTCTTTGTGACTTAAAGTGGGGTGGATAGCCAGTGGCCCTCCTGTCCCCATTATCTCTAGCCTGCATGGCCAATCATCAGGAATGGTGGGAACTACATCTTAGCACCACCTGGGAGGCCAGAATTAAGAATGCCACTCAGGTCCAATTCTGCATGCTGTAACAGCTTTTGCAGACCAAGCTACATGTAAAGACAGGGACTAAGTGGTGCATCAAGGTTTTGGCCAGGGTATTTTTATTATTTGAGTAAACCTGATAATGCAGTTTGATCATCCTTACCATGTTAAATATTGCTTTCCTAGCATGATCCATAGCTGGTCACTCCTTCAGGTACGTAACTGAAACACAGATGTTTGAAGACATTTTAGCAAAGCAAGATCTTCATTAGGACAGTAAAGGCCACATCTACTGTATAAGGCACAAGAGCTCTTCCCATCAAAACTAAAAGCTGCAGTCACCACTAGAGGCCTCTACAACCACATGGACAGATTATCTGCAACACTTTGATATACAGGTGTACTGCACTCCATTCTATCGTTATTGAGCCAGATAGTTTTAGGAAATGGCATTTATAAACACCAGCTAGTAGGTAGCTTTCCAACATGGCTACTCGGCTCACTTACCACCTGTTACCCATTGTCAGTGCTGCTCTTCCTGCAGAAAGAGGACATGCTGGCAGCTACCACAAGCAGTGGCCCTAGCTAGCACCCATTACCAGAGATGCCCCAGGACACCAGGCAACCACTGAAGCCATTCAAGTGCCATCTCAACTTAAAAGCTGCACCTTTTGTAAACAAGATGCAACTCAGGAATTAATTACAAGTCTAATTCAAGTACTTGTAAGGACATTAAAAGGACATGACAGTTAAGTCCAGTCGCTTAGGACTCTCGGGTTGTGGTGCTCATCTCGCTTTAGAGGCCAAGGGAGCCGGCGTTTGTCCACAGTTTTCCAGGTCATGTGGCCGGCATGACTAAGCCGCTTCTGACGAAATGGAACACCGAAACCAGAGCAGTGCACAGAAACGCCGTTTAACTCCCCACCAGAGCGGTACCTATTAATCTACTTGCACTTTTTAGCATGCTTTTGAACTGCTAGGTTGGCAGGAGCTGGGACCGAGCAACGGGAGCTCACCCCATCGTGGGGATTCGAACTGCCGACCTTCTGATCGGCAAGTCCAAGAGGCTCAGTGCTTTAGACCACAGAACCACCCGTGTCCCTTTTAAGAACATTATGAATGGACAATTAAGTAATTTCAATCACTTTTTAATTTAAAAATGGGCATACAGTATGATAAACAATGGAACCAGGGAAGGGACTAAGGGGAAGTCAACTCTTTTCTTTTTCTTTATGTTTGAATACGTATTGTTGTTATTTTTTGTTGGAAAATTAATAATATATACACCTAAAAATACAGTGGTACTTCGGTTTAAGTACACAATTGGTTCCAGAAGTTTGTACTTAACCTGAAGCGAACTTTCCCATTGAAAGTAATGGAAAGTGGATTAATCCGTTCCAGACGGGTCCAGGGAGTACTTAAACTGAAAGTACTGTACTCAAACCAAAGTGTACTTAAACCGAGGTATGACTGTATATATAAAACAAGTCTAATTCACATGACAGGATGGAATTTCTGTCCCGAGTAGCTCAGTTCTGCAGCCATGCCCGCTAATTTCAAGGACTTTCTTTGTGACAGCTTCACCTGTCACATACAGAGTAGATGACCTTTAACACATCTACATTTAGATACTGTTACAATTGTTTAGAGTTCCCGTGTAAGCATGGCCTGAAGTGCCAAGTCTACGTGCATACAGTATTTCACTGTGAGTTACTTTAGGGGTGGAAAGCGGAGCTTAAGGACGAAAAATCTTCACAGAAGCCCTAACTAGTAATCTTTTGCTGTTCAGCAATTCACAGCTACTTTATCCCTCATGCCACTACTATGCTTTTGCATGGCAATTTTCTTGGTGGGCAATAACTGCAGCTGTAGTCATGGTTGAGTTGAGAGGTTTTTCTTTTTAGTGTGTCATGTCTTATTGAGTTTTTACTATTTTTTGTTGGGAGCTGCCCAGAGTGGCTGGGGCAACACAGTCAGATGGGTGGCATACAAATAAACTATTGTTGTTGATCTGGCTTTTTTATTAGATTGCTACACACGAAGTGTGAATTGGTTAGTAAACATAATCTCAAGTGCCTATCCAGCTGGACTTTCTCTTACCACTACCACCAATTATCCTGTAGGAAAGCCTTTTTAAAAACCACTAAATGTATTTGAATGATTCTTGTAAGCTGCTTTGAAAGGATTGTATCTTGAGTGGCATGGTATAAATATAGTTGTAATAAATAATACACAATGTAGTTGTGACATGGTATGTTTCAATGCTGTATTTTGATGCCTATTGTGAAATACTTTCTGGATGGTCCACTGCGGAAAGGCAGCATGCACATAGAACTAAACTGAAGCTCTATTGCCTGTAAAAAGACTCAAACCTACACCCAAACAGATTTATCCTTATCAGGCCAAGCTCTTCATTCACTTGGATCAAGTGACTCAATTACAGTTTTATTACCTCCAATCCTCCCAATAAGATTTTGATCTTCAATCAGTCCCTGAACACAGACTTTCCAAGCTTCCCCACATCTTGACATTTTATATTTAGGTAGGCGCTAAAGTTCTAAATGCCAGCACCAGTTCTGAATAGTTTTTTCAAACAGCTTCTTTTCTTGGCAAAAAATATAAGGTATAAGCTTTTGGCAGCAGCTATTTTATTTGTTTGAACTAATAGCAATATGAGTTCATGTGCACCTTCAAAATTGATGCAAGGTGCATGTCTTTATCCTGTATCCAACGCATCAAGCAAGAAGCAGCCCCCAGAAGTCCCAACACATGGCAGAATGGCCAGTCTCAGTTGCGAAAATGTGCCAAGCATACATATGCACTGTCTTTGGAGTTACATGCGGCTCAGGAGTCAAGCTTAGCCACAGTCTATCTCTGGCTATTCCACATCAGCAAATGATCCCATAGCCTGGCCAGAGAAGATAACCGCTTCGAGGAAAACTGGGTAAACTGCTATGTACTAGATAGCAAGCAAATGAGCTCCACCTTTCTGTAGAAAGCAATGAGTCTTCCACAGAAGGAGGAAACTGATATGTCCCTTTCAAACTTCAAGTTAAGAGTGGAATACAGGAATACTAAGGTACACAGCATCACCTTTTACACCGGTGGCCCCGTTAGGTAGATGTTAAATGCTTGCAGCTACTGAAAATGGATCAACAAGCACACAGCTCCATTAAACACCAAACCAGAAACAGGTTACAGAAGGGGCAAACCTCAGGCTAAACTTTTAAGTTATTATGAATCCACATTCCAAGCATCTACCTAAAGTAGCGATGAAGAACCTGTAGTCCTCTGGATATTGTTGGACAGCAACTCCCATTATCCCTGACAACTGTCCGGGCTGGCTGGGGCTGTTGAGTCCAACAACATGTGGAGGACCACATAATTAATATTTTAATTGTGCTCTACTGTCTTAATATTTGCTTGTTTGAGTAGGTTCTGCAATTGCCAGAAACACTGCAGTTGCAATATGCTGGAATTACCAGTTTGCTCTAACTGTTTATGAAGGAGTCAAACAAGCCAGTTTGGCCTGATTTAATCTTACCATATCTTGCACTACTATAGCACTCAATGAGTCTTCAGCACCATGAATAAAGCAAGAGTTCTAGAACTCTTAGAACATATTTTCATTCATGGCAAGGCAGAAAAGTAATAGATATACTTTACCTATAACTTCACAAACTAATAAAAAAATTCCTTCAGTAGCACCTTAAAGACCAACTAAGTTTATATTTTGGTATGAGCTTTCATGTGCATGCACACTTCTTCACAAACTAATGTTTACAGTAGCACTAGGTGTGTCACCAGCTCACTGCCAAGGCTTTCCATTGGTGGCTAAGTTCTCATTTCAGTATCTGCAGGGCACCATGAATAGCAGAGCCCAAGGTGTGCCAGAAAGCAAAACCACTGACTAGGTGGCACAAACTGCTTGTTGAAACTCCTAAAACAAGTCACCTCACCATGAACTTTCATGTACATGGGAGGCATTGATCTGTTTAGCATAACTGTGCTGTCAACCAGCCTATGCATCCCATTTTGATTTATAAAATATTTATTATTTCAATTTCTAGCCTGCTTCTTTCTACAGTGCATAAAATATCTCAAATATAAAAAATGCAAATTAATATATAATAACCATAACTATCTTAATTCATTTCAAAACGTGATATAAAATCCTAATAATTCATTTTGGCATATTATAACATTTCATTATAAAATACTTAAAGCATATCAATTGATATCCGTTAGCTAAAGCAAATAATAAACCAGAAATATGCTAAACATTTCCAATGCAGTTATATTACAATAATATAATCAGAAGGCAGCACATGGCAGTACTATGCCATATGCTATAAAAATTAGTGAAGTGCAAAAAAAAATTCATATACGCTAAAAAGTAAAGTGCAGACGGTTCCTTGCGGCTTGATCATTTACTATAAAGTGCTCAAAATCACCTCTCAGTAATCCTCTCAGGAAGGCACCGTGTAGGCAATAGTAGGCTTCAATCACCTTCAGTTTAGCCTCTCACCCCAGACTCCCATTAAAGCCATGAGGTAAGTTTTTTGTGGTTAAGAGTGCATATAAGAAACCAACCTGCCTCTCACAGCTAGGCCCCGCCCAACACCCTCCCTTCCTGGGCTGTCCCCCCCCCTAACCAGAATTTATAGCTAGTACTGTAAAACAAATAAGAGCTCCCTCTGCCACCCACACTAAGGATCAACCCCTATAGGCTGCCCCCTAAGTGCCTCCTTTTATCCCTGATCCTAACAGCACTAGCCCTAGGAAGCCCCCACGGCAGATGTTCCAGGAGCAGGGTGAAATACAAGAAAACAATTTGCCACCCCTGTTCAATGGCCGCTGCTGCTAAACACTGCTGATCAAAGGTTAGTGTCACCTCCCTTGACCTTCACATTTATATGCAGTAAAACAACAACTGGGAAACATGAAAACCTCAATCACGCTGCCATTACTATTTAAGTAGAATCCTAATCTTGCATACGTAAAATAAGTCCTGCTGAATTAAATAGTGGCGCTGTGGCTAAACCACTGAGCCTAGGGCTTGCTGATCAGAAGGTCGGCGGTTCGAATCCCTGTGACGGGGTGAGCTCCCGTTGCTTGGTCCCAGCTCCTGCCAACCTAGCAGTTCGAAAGCACATCAAAATGCAAGTAGATAAATAGGAGCCGCTACAGCGGGAAGGTAAACGGCGTTTCCATGTGCTGCTCTGGTTTGCCAGAAGCAGCTTTGTCATGCTGGCCACATGACCTGGAAGCTATACGTCGGCTCCCTCGGCCAATAATGCGAGATGAGCGCGCAACCCCAGAGTCGGTCACGACTGGACCTAATGGTCAGGGGTCCCTTTACCTTTACCTAGCATGCAGTAGCAGCCACTTGCCACTAAGTCATCAGAACGGTCAAAACATCTCTGCCCCACATGTGGTGGGATTCTGTGGGAACTCACTGTAGAATTCATTTAAAGGCACTCAACTATTGCAACAACTTCCCTTCCATCTCCTCTGTTCTGAACCGGTCTGACTGCACAATTAACCTGTGATGCAAGGGTCCGCCACATTTGTACAGCAACACAAACCATGTCCTAAGGATGTACTTTAGGGTGGCGACACAAGCCTCTACAGAAGCTCTTCTAGCAAGGTTTGTTTCTGAAGCTCCTTTTAACTTTGACTGCATACACACTATACATTTAAAGTGTTCTCAAAATAAAGCTTGTTGGTAGAGCTTCTGCTCTGCATGCAGAAGGCTCCAGGTTCAATCAGTTTTGGGGGAATCTCCTGTCCGAAATCCTGGGGAGCCATGGCTGGTCAATGTAAACTAGATGAACCAAGGGTTTACCTCTGTATTTGGCAGTTTCCTATGCTCCTATGCCTAACAAGGCAGTTCATCAACAACTCTGCACAGAGCAGGAAGAGGAAAATTAATGGAAAAGCAGCAAGTCATACTGCACCAGCAGACAAGCACATGAGTGGGCAGAACAAATAATTTAAATGAAGATGAGTAAAAGGCCTTGGGCCCAGAAATATCAAGAAAAATAAGCCTCCTGTAATAAACCATCGTTATTCTTTATATAAGCAAGCTGGGGCAGAAGCCACGAGGGAGAAGCAGTAACAGCCAATGAGCAGGCTTGTTGCCTCACCCCTTCCTTTCCCAGCATGCTGCCCCCCCCCCATCCCTTCAAGGTCAGGAAATACGGAGCCATGCGCTCAAAGCACATGCAGAGCTCCCCTACCCAGTCAAAACCCATGGAGGTTCAGCTAAGGGCCCATATCCCTAACAACAGGATCCCGCAACTACACAAAAAGCAGCGCATATATGGCCCACGTTCTCCCCAATACTTCCGACTGGTAAACGGTAGAAACACCGCCCCCCCAACTTCATTAGCGCCTTTCCTATTCCCCTACAGTACCCCAGTAAAATGTCCTGTGGGGAAGCACGATTTCAACTCTGCTCTATAAAGCACACAGGCCACAAATTACACACACACACCCCGCCTCAAACAACCCATTAGCCTGGAGATCTTCCCCGTCCGCCCTTACTTCACCCCACCCCACATTATGCGGAGAAGGGACGCCTCAAGCCCTGGTCGGCCTAAAGAAAAGGTCAAAGCCGACCAATGTCACGTAGTCAAGCTTACAAGGAGATCGACCGCAGCGGAAGAAATGCGCAGAGACTTTTAACAAAGAAAAAAAAAGGGACAAGGACTTGCGAAGGCGAAGGGCCCCTTTTAAGCGTGCAGCGAGGGGCAGAGCCCTTTTAGGGTCGCAGTGCAAACTGGATAGCGCCCCCCCCCAAGTTCCCAGAGCCAGCCTCTCCAATTGCATAATGCAAAGCCTCGCGCAGAACCTTTTTTTTTGCCGCCCGCCAACGAGCTCTGTAGGCAAATGAATGGGAGGAGAGGGAACGAGCGTGCCTGGAGCGCAAGGCAAAGGGTGCAGATACCATGCGGTATTTGCATGCACCTGGACTACAGCCAGACGGAGCACGCGAGCCCCCCGCCCCTCCTCCCGAGAAAAGCCCTTCTCCCGGCGGCCTCCCCCGCGGCGACGCACCCGCTCCCCCGGCGCATCACCTTTCCCAGGCAGGCCCTCTCACGCGGCCGTGCCGCAAGCACAACCAGCTCAGTCTTAAAAGAAAGGGCGTCCAGTGCGTCGCGCAAGCGCGTAAAAGGGCAGCCCGGAGCCCCGCCCACCGGCGCCGTGAGCGCGCGACCCGCTTTTCAAGGAGCGGCTGGGCGGCGCGTGGGCGGAGCTCGCCCCGAGGCCGCGTCAAACACACTGTGGCACGTGGGAGTGCGGAGACGCGGGCGTGAAGCGCACGGGAAGCGAAGGAACCTCTTCCCCAATACATAGAAAATGATAACACTGAACGGCCAAAAAGCACCATTTCGGGTTTCCGAGACGCGTTTCTCCCTCTTCTTTGGGCAAAGAGCGAGGCTGTCGGCCGCCCTCACCTCAGGCAGCTGAAACGGGCTGTCAGCCGAAGGCAGCAGCGAAACCGCCTTTTAAGTAAAAATAGTACGATGAATGATGATGATGATTTTCTGAGGCTGGGGCTTCCGCCTCAGGCGGCCAAAATGGGCGCGCCTTTCGCTAAGACGCGAGTCGCTCGTCATGTATGTAATTGCCCTGAGGCGGGTAATAACACTACGAGCACCTGCTGCTTGGGTGTTGGAGGGGAGTCTCTGACAACGCACAGAAATCACGTCCCCCGCCCCCGCCGTGTAATGAATGTTTATGCAATCCCTGCCCGCTCTACGGATCTATGACAGATTCTTGTCATGGGAGGTTGGACTAGATGACCCCTTGTGGTCCCTTCCAACTCTACAATTCTATGACAGCCTTGAAAGTGCCTCGAAGCTCTCGGTTTACCTTCTATGACAAGCGCAGAGCAACAACAGGCCCCCCCCCTCCTCCCCACCTCAGGAAATCGTCGCTTATGGCTGCAGCTTCCGAGGCAGGAGGGCGGCGTTAATACCACACACAAACAAACAAAAAAAACACCGTGGCTGAGGAAAGAAAGGGGTTACGGGGTGGCTGGGACACGTCGCCGTCCCCTCAGAACTTTAATTCTCCTCAGGCAAAAAAAAAAAAAAGACACGAAAGGAAGCGCGGGAACAGGGGGGGTTGGGGTTGGGGGAGAATTAGCATGGACTACGACAAGTACAAAGGTCCGTCCGCGGCCTTTCCCCTCACGCGCTGGCTCCCGGGAAAGAATCACAGCCTTCTTAAAGGCGGCGATATAAAACAAAGGAGGTTTTTTTTTCAAAAAAAAAAATTATTTCAATGTTATCTCAGGCACCTGACAGGTTTCAGGCTCGGGGGCGGAGCCGATAGCCCGCAGGGAGTTTCTGGGGGAAGTGAAGCTAAACGGCCGTGGGGGGGAGGGGAGGGGAAGAAAAAAGGCGGGAAATAGAAAACTGCGCTGCCTGAGAAGGGCAGGAAAGAGGAAAGGACGGCCTCGCTCCTCAGAGGGACCTAAGTGGCCGTGCCTTTCCTTCGCACTTGGCATAGGTTTTATGCAGCGCAGAAGGTGCTCCGATCCTCTCGCCGCTTAACGGCACAAGGCGCGCCATTCCGCTTTCGCTTTGATGCACGCTTTGACAAAGTGGCCCGAATATTTATTACATAAAATCTTATATACTGCTTGATGGTCAGGGGTAGGGAAAACATGTCAGAGCTCTTTATGAAAGATAATAAAATCATCGATAAAATCAGCTATTTGAAACATTCAAAGATAAGGTTAAACACCCACCAGCTTCCTACATATCTGAGTAGGCTCGCCTAAACATAAATATTTTCAGCAGAGTGCAAAAAAGTACGTTGTTTTGACCAAACGAATTTGTTTTTTAAAATAAATTTTTATTGAACAAATTTAACATAGTACATTATCTATCATGTTATCAATTACATTTCCCCCCTTTTTATCCCCTCCCCACCTTCCCAAGACTTCACTCCGCTTCCCCCTATGCTTTATCTCCACATGTTATTCTCTGCATGTTATCAAATTGTACATATCTTTACCTTATCTATCCTATGTTCTACTAATAAATTGTGGGTGTTTATTCAAAACCTGCCAAGGAGTCCGGTTCCTTTCATTGTCTTTTAAAGTAATTTGTGAAAAGTTCCCGTTCTTTAAAATCACAGTTGTCCTCTCGTAGTTTATACGTTAACTTTGCCAGTTCCGTATAGCTCCTCAGTTTTTCTTGCCATTGTTCTTTCGTTGGGAATTCCTCAGTCTTCCATCCTTGTGCCAACAAGACTCTGCTGTTGTGGCATACATAAATAAACTCTTTGTTTTCCTTGGCAGGTGTAACCAAATAAATTTGTTAAGACAGTTTAAGGTGTCACAAGACTTGCTTCTCCCGTCCCTATGGCTGCACCACATACAGTACATTATATAAGGGCATTTGGAAGCTGGAAGCTTTTATTACCAGTACTTGCCAGTAACCAAAGGGCAAAGAACACAGATGAAGTTTTGGAGAAAGGTGGTTGCAAAGTCCTTCAAAGGCAAACCTCCACAGCTTTGTGTTATCCATCAAGCGATCACCCTTATTATTAGCTATAAAGTCCGAAAGCTTCCATTTTACATCTTTGAGGAGTGACTTCTCTGTCTTGGGGAAGCAAGTGGTTCCTGTTAATTTGAACATGTAAAATGGCACTCAGGGATATATATTTATTAATATATAAAAATAGTCTTAAAAGTCTTTAAATAGTCAGGGTTGTATACTGCCAGAAAGCATAGGTACTTAATTCTTTCCCAGCCATTTTTCCTGAGGTAGTCCAGGTGAGGTGCATATTCCTCCTTGCAAGCAACTACTTGGAAAAAAGCACTAGACTGAATAAAGCAGGTCTTTGCATGTCCACATATTCTGACTCTCCAATCTTTGCCACGAAAAGGTTGCCGTCTTCCAAATCCTGGATATGTTCGCTTGCGGCTGTTATGAGTTAGTTGGCAAGTTATATAACATCATAACTGCATGGGCGTTTGGCACTTTATGAAGTGTAAGGGAACTGGTCGTTGCCCCAAGGAGCTTACCATTTTAAAATTCAGCACAAGGGAGAAGGGTGGAATCAGTGGAAACAGGAATGCATATACAGCACATTATATTTATTTCACTTTACTTATGCTTGGCAACAGTGGGGTTCAGGGAGAAAGAGGTTGTAATGTCTTCTTCTTGAAAACTAGGTTTTGAGGAGAGGCGTGAAGGAAGAAAGGTGGCTCACACAAGTTTTGTCTTAATTCACATTTGGTATATCCAAAATGTAGTTGTTTAAACTGGGGTTGAAAGCCAAACTAGAAGTGAAGCACAGTATCTGCATTCCCCATGAAGGTTCTTTAAAATGCAAATACAGTAGCTCATTTTGGGTGAGCTGATAATTACCAGGATTGCAGCAGTTGGAGCGTTTTAGCCAAACAAAGGCCCGGGGGCCGGAATCGGCCCAATCGCCGGCCCACGGATGGTCCGGGAATCAGTGTGTTTTTACATGAGTCTAAAATGTGTCCTTTTACAGTATTTAAAATGCATATCTGGGTTATTTGTGGGGCATAGGAATTAGTTCATTTCTCCCCAAAAAATATAGTCCGGCCCCCCACAAGGTCTGAGGGACAGTGGACCGGCCCCCTGCTGAAAACGTTTGCTGGCCTCTGAGGTGGGGAATATAAGAAGCTCCCTTATACAGAGAAAGACCATTGGTCCAGCTAGCTCAATATTGTCCACGCTGACTGGCAGCAGCACTCCAGAGTCTCAAATGGGACATTTCTAGCCTTACTTGATTTTGTTGAGCATTGAGCCTGGGGGCTTCTACAAGCAAAGCATAAACTCTACCACTGAGCCTTAAATTTAATATCCTGCTGAGGTCCTAAGGAGAAGTCCTTCCCTGATGCTAGTATTTGCAAATTAAAGATTTCCCCAGAAAGCAACTAGCCATTTTCACACAAATGATTTTCCTTAGTAGGGGAGGAAAGGGTTACACTCTCCTTTCCCACCTGCAGTGATTACAACAATTACCAACCTCATCCCCACACAGCTGATGCTGTTTGCATTTAAAACAACAACCTCCATGTTAAATGCAAAAAAAAAATTAATGTCACATGTGGCTTGGCCCTGAGCTCGAAAAAACCCCCAAACATGAAGTGGGGGGGGCACATATAAATTATTAATACATATGCTAAATCTGCTTTTATAAATCTGTCACTATCAATCATTTTTTAAAAAACGTGAACATTTTGTCCAGCCCCCCCCCCCCCAGATAAGTACATCTGTTTTTCAGTCATACTAATACTGGAAAAGATACTTACTCTAAGGGCAACTTCAAGAGATGACAGTACCAGTTACTTTACACTTTAGACCTCAGGGGGTTACCTGTGGGACTTTTATGTGAACAGCTGGATCATTACAGTCTTTCCATCTCTTTCAGGAAAATAAGAATTTCAACTGCAAATGGAGATGCACTTTGCAAATACTGTAGTCCATTGATTTGCATGGAAGTTAGCCAGTGGAAAAACAGGGTAGGCAAGCTCGGAAACTTCCCAGGAGGCAATACTCCCTATCAAGGTTATTAATAATTGTTATTAGCTGCTTCTTACCTCATGTATTAATTGAATGAAGAGGAGTTCCATAGCCATTTAGTTGTTAGGTTGAGAGGTGAGCTATGTACAGAACTATGGCTGCTACATACTGCAAAGTGGGTTTCCTCTTGCAGAGGAAAATAATGACCCATGAAGATCGCAAATCAGAAAATAAAACAAATTCTAGAAAACTCTCCCTCTTCCCCAAACCAGATACCACAGTCTACAGGAGCTGCAGAACCCTGACCCCATAATTTCCCACCTACCTGGATTGAGAAAACAATTGCCTACAAGGCTATTGCTGAGTGATAAACATTGCTTACATATATGTCTTAGAGAGCACACTGCACGTGCAGCGGAAAAAAGTTGCACAATCTTAACAGAGTTATATAGCAGCTATGTCATGATCAACTCGTTCTCTTCTGTGTGGTGGTTCCATTTTGTTCTCAAACCACAAACTCACTTAAGAAAAGAATGTAAGAGTAGCACAATGTTTTTAGTGCTAATCCTCTGTCTTTCAAGACACATGGTTTTGACAGGTGCTGCAATGAGTTGGTGAACCTATTGCCACTTTGGGATACCTTCACTATGACCTTTTCAATGGCATTATTTTGTCCCAGTGTTTATTGTATTTGATTGATCTTTTAAACATGTCTAGGCTTTTCTGTCACTGCTGTTTGAACCACTTTTGCACTTCAGGTTTCTGAAAAAAAAGTAAAGTAAAAAGTGTTTGGGTTGATTAAGCAGTAGCATTTTAATTTGTTCAAGTGAAAATTAAAACTTTTTTTTTAAGATTAATTTTTTTTTAATGGATGCGTTAGTGAATTTTCCATTCTCCCCCTACATGGCCTTGCCATACCCACTAGTGTGGACAAACCATAATGGGATGTACACACCAAAAATGGTCTATGTCCCTGTAATGTCAACAGCAATTCCTCTTGTGGCATTCAGTGGAAGAGCAATCATTGGGAAGTTGTGGGATCTGAACTAGATGGGTCCCTTTTGGGGTTCTTCATATATTCTTAAGAGCTGCCCATCTGGAAGTTCCCTACAATCCAGGATTCTAACATGGAAGGTTGAGAAGCCTTTCTCCCTGCACAATTGGAGAATTCAACACAAATAAGCAAAAATAAATAGCAAATGACCCTAGATCTAAAAACATTTCCAATGTAGATTTCATGTAAGAGGTTATTAGACTACAGTATATTGCTACATTGGGACCCAGGTGGCGCTGTGGTTAAACCACTGAGCCTAGGGCTTGCTGATCAGAAGGTCGGCGGTTCGAATCCCTGTGACGGGGTGAGCTCCTGTTGCTTAGTCCCAGCTCCTGCCAACCTAGCAGTTCGAAAGCATGTCAAAATGCAAGTAGATAAATAGGAACCGCTACAGCGGGAAGGTAAACGGCGTTTCCATGTGCTGCTCTGGTTTGCCAGAAGCAGCTTTGTCATGCTGGCCACATGACCTGGAAGCTATACGCTGGCTCCCTCGGCCAATAATGCGAGATGAGCGCGCAACCCCAGAGTCGGTCACGACTGGACCTAATGGTCAGGGGTCCCTTTACCCTTTACCTTTATATTGCTACATTAAGGGTGAATTCATTGACTACTACCAGTTTTTATGCTGCTTCAGCCCCAGGGCCATATGTGGGGTACACTACTAAGGCGTTTCTTAGCAGCCTATTTTGATAATAAAAAATGTGGATCCATAGATCAATCTCTGACACATTATTCCTCATTCTTAACGTTTTTGCTTGTCTGGTTTTCTAGAAAGCTTTCATTTTTCTGTAGCTAGATGGAAACATCTGGACATTTGCTGTACCCATTTGGACATAATTTGTTTATTTTGTTAAATACAGACCCATGAGTATAAGGGCCAAAGCTGGGCAGAAATTGGGGTGTGTGTGTGTGATTTGAAACACAAAATTAACTACTGGTTTACAGTATTCTAGAAACATGGGCAACATAACTCCTTCCCCCATCCTGAGTTTTTATTAAACAGGTGTGGGATGGAATGTTAGCCATTAATCTCCCCCCCCCCTTTCCCAAGTCAAAACATGGACAGTGCTAGAAATATCGATGGCATCTTAAAAGAAGAGAAGAAGAAGAAGAGAAGAAGAGAAGAAAAAGCTCACAGATTCAACCCCCAAGGAGGGGCCAGCACCACAAGCATGCATGGCAGACACAGCTGATAGCGGTCTGGTTTCTGATTCTCATCTGCACTTTCCCTCTAGCCCAGGGAGGATGGGTGAGCAAACAGGGGTGCTGCGGAAGAGTCGCCATAGCCTGCTCATTTGCTTGCCAACTTGCAAGTGGGGAGGGGGGAGAAAACAAGAAGAGCCTGTCAGATCAGGCCAGTGGCCCATCTAGTCTAGCTCTCATAGTAACTGATCAAATGCCAGTGGGAAACCCATAAGCGGAAGCTGAGTACAAGAACAGGGTCCCCTCCTGCAGTTTATGGCAACTGGTGTTCAGGAGCACAGGAGCAATAGGAAAAATAGCAGCAGCTGGTGGCAATGAGGGAGGAGGGCCTACTGAAGGTATTCTTAGGAGGTGTAGTCCTCCCCCCCCCATGGGCAGCAGCTCATAGCAGAATCGGCCTGTTCATGCACAGGGCAGTCTCGAGCAGGTCGGGTGCCCTGGCGCTGAGGCGCGGAGATTGCTCCGGCGCCCCCGCCCTCGCAGCGTGCAGCACCGCTTCCGCGCGGCTTTGTCGCGCAGCGCCCTGGCACCCCGCGCCACCGGGACTATACCTAGAGCCGGCCCTGTTCATGCAACTCGAGCATGAATTTGTGAAATGAAATTCCCTGCTGATAGCAATGATGAAGTCAGCAGAAACAAATAGGAAGTTTTGCCAGGTGTGGTTTTTCATGCTGAAATGACAAAAGACTATTGCTGAGGGAGCAATGGAAGCCATTTCCCCTTTCCAAGGCATTAAGCCTCTCATGATCCATCACTGCCAGCTTCATAAATTGTACAGATGTGAGCTCTGTAAAGCATAGACCTCCCACCTTTTTTGTGTGGAAACCACCTAGCATGTGACCGCAAAGAAACAGTAAACAGCAGTTATAGCATTAAACTGAGACTAGCAGAAATCCCCACTTTAATTGTACCAATTTTCATGGTGGTACTTTGCTTCTCTTTGTAGCTTTTCGTTAAAATTCTCTCTTATGTGTCTGGAATACCTTGTATCTAGGCTGTTAAGTATGTTAACAGCATCTTTTATTTAATGATACAGTGGAACCTCGGTTTATGAACACCTCGGTTTATGAATTTTCGGTTTATGAACACCGCGGACCCATCTGGAACGGATTAATTCACTTTCCATTACTTTCAATGGGAAAGTTCGCTTCAGTTTATGAACGCTTCAGTTTATGAACAGACTTCCGGAACCAATTACACCCATGCTTCAGTTTATGAACATTTCAGTTTAAGTACTCCGCGGACCCATCTGGAACGGATTAATCCACTTTCCATTACTTTCAATGGGAAAGTTCGCTTCAGTTTATGAACAGACTTCCGGAACCAATTGTGTTCATAAACCGAGGTACCACTGTATTAGCTTGTCAGCATCTCTGGAAATATTTACACTGAAGGATAGCTTATCATTAATGCATATATAGTTAACCAATAAGTATTTTCTCTGCCCATTTGGAGGTTTCACCTTGAGTATGGTTATATATATGACCTCAAAATTCTTACAACATTATCAAGTCAAATATCAAATACCATCAGTCCTTCCAAGAGCTCTGCTGGTTACCATTACAGTACAGTTTCTGCGCTAATGTCAAGGGTTGGTTCTTGCCTTTAAATCTTGGTACAGGGATACCTTAGGGCAGTGGTTTTCAACCTGTGTGCCTTGAATGATGGTCAGTGGTGCCACGGACAACACTGGCCTCCGTCCCTCTTTCCTTCCCTTCCTTTTTCCGATGCCCTTTTGCGTCTCTGTCTCCCAAAGGCTTGCATAGCTGTTTATTACAGCAGCTCTGGCTTTAAGCTCCGCAGGCGAATGGTGCCTCTGGGAGGTGTAGGAGCGTTTATAATATACTTTACAGTAGTTTAGTTCCAGAGTCAAACGTTTCCTTACCGAGGTCTGCACAGCAGCAAAACGGCTTGCTGACTCGTTAGAGTCTTTCTTAGCTGCGAACCGCTTTTATCCCTCTTAAAAACAATACACATGAATCTGTGTTATAATAAAAAAAAACTCGTTTACTGTCAGATTCATACTTAGGTTACAAAATAAACTATATGTTACATAGTTGTGAGTCTTAACAACTCCTTCATAGCATCTATCAGCAGCAGCAGCTTAACTGTTCAACAGTCCAAACAAAAGTGACACAGAGATGACAGTTGGTCCTTCTTGAAATGTTGGAGTTGACTGACACATCCCACAGGAGGCACCTCTCTTTGGTGCATGGGGACGGGGGGGGGCAGCTTGGACACCAGGGATAGCAGCAGGAGCTGCCCGGAGGACTCCCAAAGAGAGGGAACAGGAGAGGAAGCTGAGGGAAACCCAGCCAGATTGGTGGGGTATAAATTGGTGGGGTATAAATAAATTTTTATTATCCATAAGGGAAGGTGTTCAAAAAAGCGTGAGAGGCTGCCCGCTCTGCAGGCAAGGGGTGACATAACTGGGCTCCTGAGTCCCACAGGAGAGCCACAGAAATAATGTAGTTGGTTAAGGGAGCTGTGGACTCAAAAAGGTTGAAAACCTCTGCCTAAGGGAGTACTACCCACTTCCGTATGTACCTCACCAACCCCCAATGAATCTCTGCTACATGTACCACGTACTTCAGGGTTGGATTGACTTTCAAAATTGTCATTCTTTGTTGCCAGCCTGAGATTCCCCAGATTAATTCATCACCCCTTGAGATTCACAAGATTTGAGCGCTTGACTTCATGCAGGGGTTGACGGCATGGTGTCCTCCAGATGTTCTGGAACTGCAACTTCCATCAGCCCCAGCCAGCATAACATGCCCTATGGTCATGGAAGCTGGGAGTTAATTGGTTTAAATATTCTTTCTAGCTGCAGATTATAACTACTCAGATACAGTGAAATATATGAGATACATATTTAAAATCACAAGCATGAACTTTAATAAATGTTTTAGAACTAACTGTTCAGTGAACAGCATTGGAGTGGATCAGTGAGGACCTGGCAGTCTATGTAGGGTCAGGAGGAAAAGAGACAAATCAATGGATTAGTTTATCAGCTCAGTGGGGTGGGGTAGGGGAATTCACCCTCTGATAATGAACACAGTGTGCCAATGGCTACAGGTTTAGGCAGCTTTAAAAGGAGATTAGGCAAACTCATGAAGGATGCACTATCAATGGCTATCAGCCATGATGACTACATGGAACTACAGATATTTGCTGGGGAGCTGCAGAGGGTGAAGGGCTATATTGCCATCATCGCCTGCAAATAGGTTTCCCAGAGGCCACTGTGAGAAGCAGCTTCACTATGTGTGGAAAAGCATTAAAGAATCCCATCTGCGCCACACATACAATACATTTAAGGCACATTTCTCTACTCGCCCCCAGGAACCCTGCAAGATGTAGTTTGTTAAGGGTGCTGCGTGCCGGGAATTGTAGCTCTGTAAATGATAAGCTACAGTTGCCAGAATTCTTCAGGGGTGGGGGAGGAATGGGATTTAAAATGTTATTTAAATCTGTGGTGGTTATGTAGTAGTCCTGCCCAGAATTCTACCACATTTACCACTTCATTATGCATAACATGAAAACCAAGCTAAGGTTTGCCATCAGGCAGGTGTCTTCACTATTCCTTTTATTTATTTATTTATTTATTTATTTATTTATTTATTTATTTATTTATACCCCGCCCATCTGGCTGGGTTTCCCCAGCCACTCTGGGGGGCTTCCAACAGAAAAATAAAATAATCGATTAAACATTAAAAGCCTCCCTAAACAGGGCTGCCTTCAGATGTCCTCTAAAAGTTATTTTTCTTTTTGACATCTGGTGGGAGGGCGTTCCACAGGGCGGGTGGACCTCTGCCTGGTTCCCTGTAATTTGGCTTCTCGCAGTGAGGGAACCGCCAGAAGGCCCTCAGCACTGGACCTCAGTGTCCAGGCAGAGCGATGGAGGTGGAGACGCTCCTTCAGGTATACTGAACCGAGGGCTTTAAAGGTCAGCACCAACACTTTGAATTGTGCTCAGAAACGTACTGGGAGCCAATGCAGGTCTTTCAAGACTGGTGTTATGTGGTCTCGGTGGCTGCTCCCAGTCACCAGTCTAGCTGCCGCATTCTGGATTAATTGTAGTTTCTGGGTCACCTTCAAAGGTATCCCCACATAGAGCGCATTGCAGTAGTCCAAGCAAGAGATAACTAGAGCATACACCACTCTGGCGAGACAGTCTGCGGGCAGGTAGGGTCTCAGCCTGCGTACCAGGTAGGGTCTCCAGCACCTGCTGAAGACATTCTTATGTAGACAAATCTGCCCAGATGTTTAGAAAGGCTGTGGACATTTAAAAAAAATTAGCCTTTTTTATTGCAGTTCTATGCTTCTGTATGTTTTATATTATGGTGTACATTTTTTACTGATAATTTTGTTTTATCTTTTTTGTAAATGGCTTTGAGGTTTTTTTTACAATCAAGCAGTATATACTTTTTTTAATTAAATAATGACAATAACAATAATAAATAGAAGATGGGGCTACAGGGGACCTTGTTTAGAATCTTCTCTGAGTGTGCTTTACCGTGCAGCCCTCCCCAACCTGATACCCTCCAGCTGTTTTAGACCACAGAATAAGAATACGAATTGATGTTCAGAATAACTGTAGGTCAGCAGGTTAAGGGAGGCTGTCCTATAAAAACAATTGGCTCCAGAAAAATTAGAATAACCTACTTTATGAATTTTCTTACATAAAATGTGACCTGAAATAATCTTTCATAACACAGAGACTGTGCAGTTCCAATTATAAGGGTTTGGGTTTTAAAAAATAATATTTGATCATGTATATGTTCAATGCCTACTTCCAAGAAAAATCATCTTTCTGTGTGGACTTGAATCTTTGATGCACAGCTTTCCCCAGCACCAATTGTAGAGAGGCTTGGAAAAGGGGGGATCTAGAAAGTTTAGCATAACACATGATTGCAAAGAGGATTAGTTTTGTAACAGAAGAATAAATGTTCTCAAGGTTCAGATTCCTACTTCACCAAAGGAGAAATTAATTTGATCTGAGTCTTGGCATACACGCCTTGTGTCTAATTTCCTGAGGCTTTGCCTGTGTTGGTGGCTCTGGAGGTTCTGCCTGCTCAGTGACTGCATTGGCATAATATTATTGCATTTAAAAGGTGTATTAGTGTGAAAGGGAAAGCTTTAACAGAATGGCAGAGTTGCAAGCAAGTCACAGAGGAGACCTAGTCAGCAAGGGCAAGCAAGACCCCATTCAGGTATATAAACAGTGGCATCTGAGATACAGTCCTCTGTTGCAAAGTGATCCAGCACAAAGGATGTTCATGTGAATACTTGTCAGGCAAGGGACCTCACCAGACAGAATTGGGTCCCGTGCCATTAACAGTATTGGTGAAGAAGGCGTCTACGGTACCATCTCTGGAATGAGTACAGGGTAGCTCTCATGTA
Source organism: Zootoca vivipara (assembly GCF_963506605.1). NCBI lineage: Eukaryota > Metazoa > Chordata > Lepidosauria > Squamata > Lacertidae > Zootoca > Zootoca vivipara. The sequence continues at coordinate 4,402,810 of NC_083280.1, read as the reverse complement.
TTTGGATGGATCTATGGTTCAGATGGCTAGGCAAACAAAGGCCCGGGGTCCGGATCCGGTCCAATCACCTTCTAAATCCGGCCCGCGGACAGTCTGGGAATCAGTGTGTTTTTACATGAGTAGAATGTGTCCTTTATTTAAAATGCATCTCTGGGTTATTTTTGGGGCATAGGAATTCATTCATCCCCCCCCCAAAAAAATATAGTCCAGCCCCCCACAAGGTCTGAGGGACAGTGGACCAGCCCCCTGCTGAAAAAGTTTGCGGACCCCTGGAGACATTCATTCCCCCTGTGGGTCATGGCAGAGACAAATGTGGCATCAAAGATCAAGTGTCTAACCTGAAAATCAAACATGGCCTAAGGGCTAGAATGGCAGGCAAGCATTAATTGCTGCATGCAGGGATGAAAGAAGCTGTGCCTGTTGAATTTCTGCCTGACACACAACTGTTAGGGGAAGCCCTGTCGGAAAGAAAAATGTAGAAACCTTTGGGCTTAGAAGTTCAGAAGCAGTGCTTCTGGTGAAAGCTCCATGGCTCTGGAGCTGTTATGTAAGGTTTTTCCTTACTGTGACTGCCCTTGATTTGTTTAAAACTATGCTTAACTATGATAGTCACTAAGTGTCCTATAAAGAAGCAATACAAAAAAATAAAGATCAGTTAAAACTATCAAATCAGGCTTCAATTAAAATGCCTGCTGGAATGAAAGAAAAACTTCAGTAGGGTGTGGGCTTGTCCGCTCTCAGCTGGAAGTGAGTTGCAGAAAATTTAATTCAATGAAAAGGCAAAGGAGCAAAGAGTGAAGGAGCACTTCTCTGTGCCATATCACTAACAGTCTTTTTTTTTGCAAGCTGAGCTTTCCTTCTGCATTCCTGAGATGAGCCCCAAGGCTAGAACTTATCATGCCTCACCAAGGACATCTTGAGTCCTTTAACACTCTGGCCTTCTCTAAAGTGCCCTTGGCTAAGAGGAGATACTGACTTATCCGGACATTAGTCATCATGACAGGAAAAATGATAAAGAGGCAACAAAATAATAGATAAATGGATGTGCAGCTGGTCAATTCTGGAGTTTCATTCATGAAGGCAAAACCAAACAGCCCCAAACAGTTCTGTAGGAGTTTTTCTGACGTGGGGACTTAGCCCAAGAGCCACATCATCCATGATTCTATGATATATTATATAGAGCAGTGGCTACAAGCTCCCCAGGTGTGCTGGTTGCCAGGAGCTGAGGTGGCCTCAGGGTAGGCAAGCAAGCTGGCAAGGGAGTTGAGCCAGCCAGTCTGCCAGCCCTTGCTCTTGGGAATGGACACAGTCACGTCCCAGGCCACTGTGAGGCAGTGTGAGGAAGCACCTCTCTTTGGGGCGGTGGGGGGGGCAGTTCAGAGACCAGGGGCGGCAGCAGCAGCTGCCCAGAGGACTCTCAAGGAGAGGGGAGAGGAGAGGAGGCTGAGGAAGGGTTGAGAGGCTGCCAGCTCTGCAGGCAAGGGGTGACCTAACTGGGCTCCTGAACCCCTTCGGAAAGAATGTACGGTAGTTGGTTAAGGGAGCCGTGGACTCAGAAAGGTTGAAAACCCCTGATATGGACGGACCACATACTGGTTGTTAGTGGGAGGGAAAAGTGAATATGGCCAGGGGCAAAAATATCCAGATACAGATGTACAGAAGGTTACATTCCAGACAAGTAATATCTGAAAATAAAAAATGTGTGTGTGGAATCAGGGTTGTCAGTCTATATATGCACACACTCATCTTTCTCCATTTCTTAACCAGACAAACAAGAAACATTATTGCCGTTCAAGGAGACATTGCATTTTTTTAAAAAATAATTTTTATTGTTTTCTCATAAATATACATAAACATAACATATACATATTCATTTATCCCCGATTACAAATATAGGGATTTCTCTTCAACATACAAAGTAACCATTAAAAATGTTCTGCCGAACTTGACTTCCCCTTTACTTTCTCTTTGGTTTTATTTGTTAATTTTTAATTTCCACACTTTTTTTATTTCCATACTCTATTTTTATATACCATAACTTCATCTGTACAAACTCTATTTCTACAATTGTAGGTATTACGTCAATCCTGTAAGTGTTTTTACAGTTTTGCAATACGTCTTGAGATATTCCAAGAATTTACTCCATTCTTTCTGGGTTTTCTGGTCTTTTTGTTCTCTTACCCTTCCAGTCAACTTAGCCAACTCTATATATTCTATCAATTTACCTCTCCATTCTTCTACTGCTGGAATCTCTGTTGTTTTCCACAACATTCTGGCCACTGTAGTGGCATACATGAATACTTTTATATCCTCTCTTTTAATTTCATTCCCTATTAAACCTAACAAAAATAACTCCGGCTTTTTCGGGAATGTATATTTTAACATTCTTTTTATCTCATTGTATATTGATTCCCAAAACGTTTTTACATTTTTACATAGCCACTACATATGATATATATCACCATTTTTCTCCATACATTTCCAGCACTTTTTGTCCCTTTTTTAATATATCTTTGCAAGCTTGACTGGAGTCAAGTACCAGCAGTACATCATTTTCATAATGTTCTCCTTTAGTATCGTACATGCGGTAAATTTGATGTTTTGGTTCCAAAGTTTTAACCATAAATCAATATCAATGTTTCAAGGAGACATTGCAGGCAAGCTAAAGCACTCAAAGATGATATCAAGCATGGACTTTGAGGGATGTGACTGAGGGAAGTTCTGAGGAAAGTTCTGAGGACTGGAGGACCCCTTTGGACTTCCAGACCCAAGGATCCCCACTCTTGAACTACGTTCTCACAAGGGGTGCTTGCTGGGCGCCTGGCGCTTTCCCATTGTCCCACATGAACCGAGAGTGTGCCCTAAAGCATACCCCAAAACACACCCTGCTGGCTGCTATCGGAAATGGTAGGGAAAGCCATCGAACAATTACAGTGGTACCTCGGTTTATGAACGCAATTGGTTCCGGAAGTCTGTTCATAAACTGAAGCGTTCATAAACTGAAGCGAATTTTCCCATTGAAAGTAATGGAAAGTGGATTAATCCGTTCCAGACGGGTCCGCGGAGTACTCAACCTGAAGCGTACTTAACCCGAAGCATGGGTATAATTGGTTCCGGAAGTCTGTTCATAAACTGAAGTGAACTTTCCCATTGAAAGCAATGGAAAGTGAATTAATCCGTTCCAGATGGGTCCGCAGCGTTCGTAAACCGAAAATTCGTAAACCGAGGTGTTCGTAAACCGAGGTTCCACTGTACTTGTCTTCTGCTGATAAAATCCAGACTAGAATACTGTTTGAAAGCCATTGAAGGCTAGTGGCCATGAGGGTCTGTTCTTTCCAATATGATGGAATGCTTTTCATTCTTTTAAATCCAAGCAGGTCACAATGTCCTATCCAACCGGTTTTCTGCACCTGCTCACCCACTGGAATCAAAACGATCAGATAACTTGCACTGTCATAGCTTTCCTGCTTAACAGTCCATGGTCCACAGCCATGGACTCAAGGGGTGGAGTACAGACTGTACTCAGGGGAAGCATACATTTTAGGACCAGCCTAGGTAGCCAGATCTAAGGCCAGGAGCTTTGCTTGGTATGCAGAAAATTTGGGGGCCAGGCTTTTAGACACAAAGTTACATAAAATGTATACATGCAGATTTAGAATTTAAATGCCGTTGCTGGTTTACAGTGACTGGCAGTTGCTTTCTAGAGTTTCAGGCAGGGGTCCCTCCCAGCCCTACCTGGAGATGCCAGGGATTGAGCCCGAGACTTTCTGCATGCAAAGCAGCTGCTCTGTCAATGAGCCACAAAACAACGCAGCCTGGGTTAGACTGGAGGGAGATGAGCAATAGACCAGTTGCTTCTGCCCATGGCTGGCAACCTGAACACCAGCCTCTGCAGCTGGGTAACTTGGTGGCTCAAGAAATTTATGCATGCACTCACTCCCTTGAGCTCAAATTGGATTTGGGGTTTAGCTAGTTGAGAGAACAATGGTGTTTCCAGAGTCCAAATACACTGTGCTGGTTGGCGGGGAAAGACACATTCTACCTGACTGACAGTTGGAAGCTAACATGATAGAAGTTTATGAAATCGGGCATGGCATGGGGACAGTGGATAGGGAATTAATTTTGTTCCTCTCTCATAAGACTGGAGATTCCATAAAGTGTTGGAAGTGTCAGGAAAGACCTTCTTCACACAGTACATCGTTAAATGATGGAACTTGATCCCACAGGAGGCAGCAATGACCATCACCTTGGATGGCTTTAGAAGATCATTAGACAAATTAACGGAGGAGAGGGTTGTCAATGGTTACTAGCAACAATGGCTATGCTTTGCCTCCACAGCTGGCAGCAGCTGTGCTTCTAAATACCAGTTGCTGGAAACCACAGGAGGGGAGAGTGTTGCTCTTGTGGTCAAATTCTGCTTGTGGGATTCCCACAAGCATCTGGTTGGTCACTGTTAAAATAGGATGTTGGACTAGATAGACCCTTGGCGTGATCCAGCAGGCTGTTCTTACGTTCTAAGCATACAATTATGGATTTTCTTTCATGTAACATTTGTCTGCCAGTGCCTTCCAAGAAATAATATCTCTCCTGGTTCTGTAATAGTGGTGACACTGAACAAAGAGATGAGTGATTTTATCCTCAAACTTCCCAGCAAACCTTTCACACCAGGCCTGAAAACTATTTTCAGGGACAGATATCAGCAGTCCTCTCGCCACACGGAATAGCTCTTTTGGCTGGCTGCTCAGAGATGTTTCACCACTGCCATGCAATAGGTGCAACCATGTACTCTAGCATGTATCTGATCAGCTTTTCATCAAGTCTTACGCCACTTGCGCCTAACCTGTTTCATAGCTTGGCTCCAGAGGCTTAGAGAGGGCTCTTGTGAGCAATTGCGTCAGCAGCCCAGCACATCTCACCACTCCATAGCCGGACAAAAGACTCAACAGGAGTGCTGGCTCTGACTTGCAGAAAACCCCCCAAAGCATGCCGAAATCCTTTCTGACAAAGGATGGGGGCAGACCTTCCTAAAAAGGTCCCCACCCTTGCATGCACATTGCGGGGCCGGGCAGCGGTCTGACACTGTAAGATCAGATGTCGCCAGATAGTGGTCTGATCATGACTGCAGGGTTAACCCTCCCAATATTCAGACTCACCCCCTCTTCAGTTCACCAAACCAGGCAAATCAGGTGGACCACCAGCCAGCCTCCTCTCCTCCACTGTCTACTCAGACACATCCTGATTCATATCAGGGTTTTCATACTCCCCAAACCCAGGACCCTGAATAAAAAAAGCTCCCAAAATAACACACAGGTGGCAGTATCATCCACCTTGCACATGTGCCCATGAAGGGCTTCCATGCTCTCACCAGGTCACCGTTCCCCAGCACTTGACCTCTCACCAAGTGCTTGGGTTAGGCGCATGCATATCCTCCGGATTGTTGTTGACTCTCACACAGAAGCCAACACAATTGACAAGCCAAACAAATTTACTAAGGGGGAGACGAACACCTTCACCCTGGTGGTTCCTTGCAGCCAAGGCAGCAGCACTCCTGAGGGCTGTGGGGCTGAGGGCCAAAGCAGACACTGGTGCCAGCTATCAGAAACTGCTGAGCCAAGTCTGGGAAGCTAAACTCTCTCGCAGAGCCAAACAGCTCTGCAAGAGCTCCGCAGGTGGAGACAGGCATGCAGCAGATGCTAAAAGGGCACTGCTCCCTTTCTACCTGGGCACATGGTCGTCTCTGCCTCTGCACATGAGCCAAAAACAGCGAGCCTTGCGTGTGGTCTGATCGTGCCCATGTCCACATTCAGGCTGCAGTTGCTCTACCTGGGAGGTGACTTTATTTGCTCAAGCCCTGAGAATCCCCCCTCATGTCAGAACTGCTTCTCTTGTGCTTCCCCACTTTGAAGCTGGGGTGGGGTGGGGTGGGGGGGTCTTTTAAAGATCTACAGGTCTTTATTCCTTTTACTATAAGTATCTTCTTTGAAAAGGGATTAGCCTCTTTTATTCCTGATCCAAGTTTTTTTTAATGCAACAACCAGAATTTATTTGTTTTAATTATACTGGGATTAGTGCAGAAAAGCAGAGAAAGCATTGGGGGGGCAGGGTGAAGGGGGGGGCGGCAGCTGTGTAGCACATGCACCTTATCTTGCCACACAGAAGCACCCAAATCCCACCCTCTTTCTACCTCCAGGAATTAAGCCTCCGGCACCATCGCAGATAAGTCCCTCCTTCCATCCTGGGAGATCTGCTCCTCTAGTGATAACTGACCATGCGGTCCAAATCCTGTCCTGTGTTTAAGGCACCTTTGCTTTGGGCTTATCCATATTGCAGCTCAAATTTGTACGCTGTTGGCATGCTTGTGTGGAGTGCTTGGATCCTGCCAAACATCTCCCATGTTCCTCCCCTAGCAGCTCAGGGAAAACAAGAGTCTCTCTGTCAGCAAGGATCATTGAGAGCTGGTCCAAAGAACACAGCAATTGCTCTAGTGGAGGGTCCATCTTAGTCCAGAACCCTGTTGTCTCCAGCAACTAGAGATGTAATGCCCCTAAAACATGGAAGTTCTACTTTTGGCTGCAGTAGCAAAGGAGCAGCGTTAAAGAGTCAGGAGAGCTGCTATAATTCAGAGCAATCCAACAGGCCTTCCACAAGATGAATCCTGGTTGGCCAATTGTAAGGCATATATTTATTTGATGGTACCCATCAAACAAACTGAGATAAAGTTGTAACTTGGGTTAAGAACTTAATTCGTTCTGGAGGTCCGTTCTTAACCTGAAACTGTTCTTAACCTGAGGTACCACTTTAGCTAATGGGGCCTCCCACTGCCCCCGCGCGATTTCTGTTCTCATCCTGAAGCAAAGTTCTTAACCCGAGGTACTATTTCTTGGTTAGCAGAGTCTGTAACCTGAAGCGTCTGTAACCTGAAGGTACCTGTAACCTGAGGTACCAATGTACTCTGTTCCTCTTCAGCCTTGGACCAAATCTTGCAGCTCTGACATTGACTATTGCTTGCCTTGGTGCCATCTGACACTCCAGCTTTAGGCCCAACTCTGCCCCATTGGGCTCCATTGGCAGCATCCACATTCTTGGCTGGTCTTGAGAGGCCAGGGGTTGCCAGTTGATTGGGAAAAGTGGCCAGCCCATGTTCTTTTAACAGCAGGCACAGAGACGAGCATGTTATCACCTGGTAAGCCCTGCAGGTCACGCTGCTGTTAAAGGCAGAAGAGTGAGGAGTCTGGGCCTGGTGACCTTACCTAACACTGAAGCTTGTGTAAATTAAAAAATTGTCCAGTAGCACCTTAGAGACCAACTAAGTTTGTTCTGGGTGTAAGCTTTCGTGTATCTGAAGAAGTGTGCATGCACACAAAAGCTTGTGCCCAGAACAAACTTAGCTGGTCTCTAAGGTGCTACTGGACATTTTTTAATTTATTTCGACTGTGTCAGACCAACACGGCTACCTACCTGAATCAAGTTTGTGTGTTACTCTACACCGCACCCACCAACCTACAAGTGAGTGTTCTGCTTTCCAGCCACCCCCTCAGTTGATTTCCGCTTTAACAGTTTCAAAGAGCAGACAATGCACTTCTCCGTTTTTTATTTTTACACAAAAATGCACTAAATATGCACTACTTTTTTAAAAAAAATCAGCTGACAAGTCAGGCTGGGAGGGTGAGAGAGGAACCAGCCACCTACCGGTACTTTTATTTTTTAAAAGAAAGGCCAAGGGATGTTTCCCTGCTGGAGTGTGCTGGGAGTACCATTTTCACTTCTTGTTCTTGAAGACCTCTCAAAAGTACATGCAAAGAGGATGCAAGGAACTGAAACAGCACTTGGTTTCTCATGAAACATGTTGGGGGTGGGGGGTGGGGTGGACAGAGCAAACCCCCTCCAAATGAAACGCCTGGAACAAAACGTCCATAAGCAGAAAACAAGCCTCAAGTTATTCATGAGGGCAGCAGACCCAGGTCTGCATAGATTTGCTCTGTTCACATGTGAAGTGGGGAGTAGTGTGCAACTTAAGACTGTACCCTTAAGTGCTGCAAGATTTCATAGAATCATAGAATTGTAGAGCTGGAAGGGACCCTGAGGGTCATCTAGTCCAACCCCCTGCAATGAAGGAATGTCAGCTAAAGCATCCATGACAGATGGCCATCCAACCTCCGCTTAAAAACCTCCAATGAAGGGGAGTCCACAACTTCTCAAGACAGTCTGTTGCATGGTCAAACAACTCTTAATGTCAGCAAGTTCTTCTTGATGCTTAATTGGAATCTCCTTTATTGTAATAAGAAGTGTTAGTTCTGGTCTTAGGACTCTGCTATACAGCTACAAATAAAACATTTTAAATGTGTTGTAAAGTGCAATATACAAATGTGACACGAGAGGGCGACAGTGAGCTATGCAAAATTCAATGTATTTTTCAAAATGTTTTTTAAAAAAAGCATTTTCACAGCATTTTTTATATGTGTGTAGATTCCACCCACTGGGCCACTGGTCCCATCACCTCCTGGCAAATAGAAGGGGAAGAAATGGAGGCAGTGAGAGGTTTTACTTTCTTGGGCTCCTTGATCACTGCAGATGGTGACAGCAGTCACGAAATTAAAAGACACCTGCTTCTTGGGAGAAAAGCAATGACAAACCTAGACAGCATCTTAAAAAGCAGAGACATCACCTTGCCGACAAAGGTCCGTATAGTTCAAGCTATGGTTTTCCCAGTAGCAGGAGAAAACAAACTTTCTCCATCTTCCATGGACAGCACTTAAGATATTTGAAGATGGCTCTCATATCTCCTCTCAGTCTCCTCTTTTTAAGGCTAAACATGGTTTGTTTGAATATAGTCAGTATGCCTCGCCACCCAGCAAAATCTGGATTGGAACCCTAGCATCATGGTTAGGGGATTTTAGTCATTTGCCGCCAATCATTTAGAAAATGCCAGTGTCTGCATTTTCCATTGCCAAGAAAAGGTCCCACCCATTTCCATTTCATTCATGGATCTGCTAAGTTGCTTCCTTTAAAAAGTGCTGGTGGTTGGTACTTCTCTCTCCCGCTTTCCAAGACTTTGCTTATGCACAGAATGTTATAGCTCAGAGCGGTTTACAAAAAGATAATACAGTACAGGAAAACCGAGAAAAAATTAAAACCATACTTGTAAGACATTAAAAAAAAGTTAAAACAGATTAAAATCCATTTTTATTTCAAAATTATATCTCATTTTAAAACATTCATTTGAATTCCTATGATGATTCTTTATTGTTGGGGCAAGCTAGCAGCATCAAGGGACAGTTTTGAGCCAGAAAATGGGCTTAGGAGGGGAAAGGGTTAAATTAATACCCTGCCCCCAGCCAGAGGAAGCTTGAGCTTAGAGACCTGTCCAGTTTGCCCGCAAGGAAGGGTGTCCGGGAAAGTGCAGAGAAAGTCCTCCCTGCACTGCTGCCCTGTATTGGGGGGGGGGGGGAGAAGGGGACGCTTATCTCCTCTTTCCATACACTGCAGAATCCTCGCCCTCCCTTTGCTAGCATCGTTCGTCACCCCCACCGCAGGCTAACGCTGGGGCTGCACTTCAGAGTCCATCCAACTGGAGTTGCGCAACGGTGTAAGAGGAAACGCAGCCTTCGGACCTGACAAATACATGGATGTGTTTTCGTTCCAGCCCTTATTTGCTGTTTTTGCATTTTGCAATCTGTCTTCCCCGCCAGTCTGGGGCCAGAATACAGGTAAACACTTTAGCCTTTCAGAGAGAATTGTAGAGTTGGAATGGACCACAAGGGCCAACCCCCTGTAATGCAGAATCTCATGGTAGTTTTGTGCGATGTACATTGCCTTGCTGTCTTTTTATTCTAAAAAAACAGCTGATAAATATTCAACTCCGTTCTTATGTTCTCAAACACCATGTCCGACTGTTGTTTCAGTACTGTCTGCACTGACTGACTGGCCAGGGCTCTCAGAGGTTTCAGACCAGGATTTTCTCCAGCCCTACGGGGAGATGCCAGGGATTTGATTTTGTTGCTATAGCAGGAGGGCCGTGGGTTCAAGCCCCACGTTGGGCAAAGGATTCCTGCATTGCAGGGGGTTGGACTAGATGACCCTTGGAGTCCCTCCCGACTTTACAATTCTATGATTCTATGGCCCTGGAGCCTTCTGCACGTAGTGCAGATGTTCTACACTGTGCTGTGTGGCTGAGACAATTTTTTACTAAGTTTTTACTGCCCCCTTCTCCCCCGCCTCCATATAGGGCAGCAGTGCAGGGATAACTTTCTCTGTTCTTTCCCGGACACCCTTCCTTGCGGGCAAACTGGACAGGTCTCTCAGCTCAGTTTTTACTGAGGCCATTGGTGCATTTAGCTCAATACTGTCTACACTGACTGGCAGCTGCTCTCCAGGTTTTCAGGCAAGGAGTCTCTCAGCCCTACACAGAGATGATGCTGGGGATTGAATTTGAGACCTCCTGCCTGCAAAGGCAGATGCTGCCTCTGCCGCTGAGCCAAGGCCTTTTCCAACCCCAAACTTTCCTTCTAGCTGAGAATGTTAAACAATTTGCAGCTCAGCTTAAATCCAGCAAAAGCCGGTAAGCTCTATTTAAAAGCACATTGCAACAGCAAATGCCTTTCTAGTTTGCCTCCTGCTTCCTTGTAAGAAAACCTCTTGCCAAAAGCCATAATGTGGTGTGGCACTAAATCCCCCACGTTAATTTCGCATCTTGTGAAGGCCTTGCAACCTGCTCAGTTTTGCAGCCTCGTTAAATTTGCACACGGTGGCGAGAGATGCAATGATTTCCTGCCTTTTACAGGAAGGTGGGTGCCCAGCCAACGCATTATGGCCCAGATTGCCAAAAAGCAGCCTGCAATTAAGAAGTCACACAGCTCCTCCTCCTCCTGCCTCGAAGCTAAGTACATAGTTATGCAGGCACCATTTCTGATGCTTCCCACAGCACGTCTGCATGTGGGAGAGGAAGCTTGCTTCATTTCCCAGATGGGGGCAGGCAGCAAGGCTTGCACAGCGATGAGGCTGCAGGTGGAGCATGGTTAGAAATGTGATCTAAGCAAATCCGCCCAAGAGGAGTGGGGAATCTGGGCTTTTCACCTGCTATGCAGCAGTCCTATCCTCTCTGAATTCTAGAGCTGATCTCAGGGATTGCCATATGTTTGTTTGCTCGTTGATCTAGTTCACTGGTCTAGAAAATGCAGGCCAGTATGCAGCTATCTGGTAGCCATGAAAGGGTGAGTGGAGGTCAGATAAACTTATTAGTATTTATATGACTGGGAGCGGCTGCCGAGACCACATAACACCGGTCCTGAAAGACCTACATTGGCTCCCAGTATGTTTCCGAGCACAATTCAAAGTGTTGGTGCTGACCTTTAAAGCCATAAACGGCCTCGGCCCAGTATACCTGAAGGAGCGTCTCCTCCCCCGTCATTCTGCCCAGACACTGAGGTCCAGCACCAAGGGCCTTCTGGCGGTTCCCTTGCTACGAGAAGCCAAGTTACAGGGAACCAGGCAGAGGGCCTTCTCGGTGGTGGCACCCACCCTGTGGAATTCCCTCCCACCAGAGGTCAAAGAGAACAACAATTACCAGACCTTTAGAAGGCATCTCAAGGCAGCCCTGTTTAGGGAAGCTTTTAATGTTTGATGGATTTCTGTATTTTAATATTTTGTTGAAAGCCGCCCAGAGTGGCTGGGGGAACCCGGCCAAATGGGCGGGGTAAAATAATAAATTATTATTATTATTATTATTATTAGCCTTTTCCTTTACACCCCTGCTGCCTTCGGGGGGTGGGGGGTGGTCTGTGGACAAAAAGGTGGAAAACAGCAGGGACAGCCTTTGCCTTATTATTATTTATTGCTTGCAGTTTTCTCCCACATTTTCCTCCAAGGAGCTCAAAGTGGTGTACATGCCCCCCCCCCATTTAATCCCCACAACCACCCTGAGAGGTAGGTTAGGCTGAGAGGCAGTGACCCAGGTCACCCAGCAAACTTCATGTGGGGATTTGAACCCTGGTCTCCCAGGTCCTCGTGTGACACTAACCCAGTGGTTCCCAAAGTTGGTGGTTCCGTCCCCTGTGGTGGGATTCTCCAAGGGGGTGCTAGGAGGCAATTAGGCGGTGGGGGGGGGGTAGAGGTGTCAGTGACTGTCAGTCTCTGAAAAGCTGGTATCATGGATTTTGCATAAATGTGCAAGCAGTTGTTACTGTTTTGAATTCTATTGTGTTACTACCTTTATTGCAAAGTGAACATGGCTTACATTTTCAGATTGGATGGAAGCTGGCTTGAAGGGAGGTGCATCGAGCAGAAGAACCTGCAGGATATTATATAACGGATTGTGACTAATGTCATCTTCAGATTGCTCTGGAGCCCAAATAAACCAGGTGAGGTCAGACTGAGGTCAGTGGGGCAGCGCTCCCATTCACTCAGTTGGGCCAACCTCCGCTGCACATGGGGCTTAAAAAAAGGAAGAAGTTGTTTAATACACAGGGGGCTTGGGCAGGATCTCTTTATCCAGTTTGCACAAGACCCCGGTATTCAAAAACCCAAATGAAAACAAAACAGATATTTCTCCTCTCTCCCCCCCCCCCAAAAGCAAACGCCTCTATTTTGCTCAGCACCAATAGCACATTTCTAACCATGTGTACCCATAGATTTCATTGGGGACTTACTCTCAGGTAAGTGAGATGAGGATTTCAACTTTTGCTATTGTGCTCCTGCATAATTCCTGGGATTTTGTTTCCCCTTAGAAAAAGGTGTGCATATGTGTGCAGGTGTAGAAATAATAGCATGAATGCCAAGAAAAGAAAAGAAAAGTAAGACAGGAGGATTAAGATGTAATATGAATTACTGTGCTCAAAGCGGTGGAAGCTTTATGTTTTGAGATGAACTTTTCTCTGTATGGACCTTAACCTATTTTTACTTGAATTCCCCCCCCCCTTTTCTTTCTTTCTATTTCTTTTTTCTTTTGTCTTCTTTTTTCTTTTTTTCTTTTCTTTCTTTTTTCTTTTTTATTGATGTTTTGCAATTTTGATTTTCTATAGTTAAACAATGGAATATGTAAAAAGTGCAAACAAATGTACTTGGATTGACTTGAAGATGCTTTGTATTGTTTTAATGAATATTGGAATAAAAATAATAACAATTTTTTTAAAAAAGGTAAAGTAAAGTACTGGGGGGGAGGAGTGGCTGAGGGGAGGGACGAACAACACACCCCTCCCTCCAAATAAATAGATGGTTTTCGGTGCACCTGGCCCCCAAACTAATGACCACTCCCAGCACACCTTGGAACATAACTGCTAGTCAAGGAACTCAAAAGCACTTGAAAGGGAAGGCATCCCCAAACTGCAGCCCTCTAGATGTTTTGGCCTACAACTCCCATGATCCCTAGCTAACAGGACCAATGGTCAGGGAAGATGGGAACTGTAGTCCAAAACATCTGGAGGGCCAAAGTTTGGGGATGCCTGCCTTAGAGGAAGGCCTGTTTGCACACAGTAATGCTACTAAAAGAAAGCTACAGTAACTAGTTTTTACTTTATTTCTCTTTTCTTTATTAGCAACAACCTTGCAGTGCAGCTTTCGTAACCGAGACATTGGGTGGTTTTAATCTGCACTGTCGGCTACAACTTTCAGGCGAGACCTTTTCCATTTACAACAGCAGCCTAAACTTTGTAACCTTAATGTAAGAACATGAGGAGAGCCTGCTGGGTCAGGCCAATGGCCCATCTAGTCCAATGGCCAACCAAATGCCTGTGGAGAACCACCTGCAAGCAGGATCCAAGCATGAGAGCAACTCTCCTTCTCCATGAAATTGTCTAATCTTTTAAAGCTATTAGGTTGGAGGCCATCACAGCCTCTTGTGGGAGAGATTTCCATAGCTTATCTCTGGACTCAGCTACATTAGTAAAAAAAACACTAATGCTTTGAATGCGCTATAAGCATGCAACACCAGATGGTGCCAGAGAGCAAACAAAATTTCTATGTGATTTTTACATAGGGCTTTTTTTTCTTTTCGTTATAACAATTTAGTTTTGACTTATGTATAGCGTTGTTTTTCCCCTGTGTGTAGATCCACCCTCTGTGCTGCATGAACAAGTCATTTCTTTTATCCATCCTGAATCTTCCAATGTTCAGCCTCACTGGATGTCCACATAACTCGTGGAGTGTTAGGAGAGAGGAAGAAAACCTTTTCTCTATCAACATTCTCTACGCCATGCAGAATTTTACAAACTTCTATCGTCCCCTCGATCGTTTTGGTGGCCCATTTCTGAACCTTCCCCAATGCTACAATATCCTTTCTGAAGTGAGGCGACCAGAACTGTATGCAGTATTCCAAATGCGGTCTCACCATAGCCTTGAATAACAGCCTTGCAGTCATGGTGGCTTTATTGCCAATTCCTTCCAAGGAATCTGCCTTTTTCATAGCCAGTGCACACTGAGTCAACATCTTTATTGAGCTATCTCCTATGACTCCAAGGTTGTCGTCCGCTTCAGGAGCTACACTTCCCCTGTTTACCCTCTTTAATGAATGCCAGAGACTGGTAGATTAACAGTAGCTCCTTTATTGCCTAAAAGTGACTTTTGCAACCTATGCACGATGCTGTGAGCGAGGATCACAAAGTGTGTAGGACCAGATTAAAAAGAGATAAATCTCCCAAGTCATCAGATGTCTTATTAGGGCTCCCCCCCCCCGGATTCTTCCTTCTGTCCCGTTGTTCACAGTTTCCCCAAGTGCTGAAGCAAAGTTGTTTCTGCGGTGAAGAGTGATGGAAAGCATTACGCCCACTCAGGCCTCTGAAACAAACCCTCACACACAGTGTATTTCCATATGGGAGTCCAAATTAAGCAGGGGAGGGGCAGGCGGGAAAGAAGATAAATCATTCTCTCTCACACACACACCCCTGGCCGTTTCTTCAGCTGTGCAGCTTGGCTTTTTTTCTGATTCCAGGCTGAAATTTAGAAATGTGTGCGATGGACTCAGGAGTCCATGATTATGGTTAGAGGGACAGGAGCTTTGAGCCTGCTGTTAAAAAGGTCTTTGGATGAAGGGGCTGTATACAAATTTAATGATGGTGATTGTTGCAAGGGTAAATTGGGGAGATCCATGTGCAGCACCCTTTCGCAAATTGGAGGAAACGTTGCTATACAAATGTAATAAACAAACAAATAAAACAATAGCTTGGCTCTTGCACAGCCCTGACTCTTTCCTTGGCAACCCATGAGGCCACTCTCACCTACCAGTCTTGCTCCCCAATGCTGTATTCATCATTTCTATCTAAGGCTGCCATTCCCAACTCCTTCCACTGAGTGCTCATGAATAATCTCTCCCCCCCCCCTTAGTAGTTCCCTATAATTTGAACAATAAGAAGCCAAAGTTGTTGTCTGTGTCTGTCTTACCCATCCTGGTTAGTTGAGCCAAATTCTTGTTCGCTTGCCTGCACTCATGATCATACCAGCCCAATTTTCCAGAAATCTCGCTGGATGAGTGACCCGGTTTAGTTAAAAGCGGTTTTAGGGCACTAGGAGAAGGGGACGACAGAGGACAAGATGGTTGGACAGTGTTCTCGAAGCTACGAACATGAGTTTGACCAAACTGCGGGAGGCAGTGCAAGACAGGAGTGCCTGGCGTGCTCTGGTCCATGGGGTCACGAAGAGTCAGACACGACTAAACGACTAAACAACAACAGATCTGCAAAGATGGACACAGTGCCTTCAACAGGTTCTAGATGTCCGTTAATTATTTTTCTGACGCACATTCTAGCAGTGTTTCCTGCTTGGCAGGGGGTTGGACTGGATGGCCCTTGTGGTCTCTTCCAACTCTATGATTCTATGAAAGCAGCTCAAAGTCGGCTTGAATTGAGCGTTCAACCAAGGGGGACCACTTTAAGCATTTGTCCGTAATTATTGTTCCCTCTGCAAAATCATTTGATGGGATGGGCAATTGAGGGCCTAAGAGGGAAATGGATGGGGCCAGGGGGGGGGTGGTAGGTAAGTGATGCTGCTTTCATTTATTATGGTCAAAATTTCCCAGCAGTCCAGGTACCTGTTTTGCAAGTGGATTTACACTTCCAGAACAGCGCGGTGGGGAATGACACTTGGAAATAATGTTGTGGAAGGAAACTGATCATGGGAGAAGAAGGATTAGACAAATTCATGGAGAAGAGAGCTATCGTTGCCAGGATGGCTCTGCCCTGCCTCCACACTTGCTGACAACACCACTTCCAAGAACTAGTTGTTGAAAACCACAGGAAGGGAGAGTTGTGCTTGTGCTCGAATCCTGCTTGCAGGTTTCCTATAATAGTCATCTGCTTGGCCACTGGGCGAACAGGATGCTGAACCGGGTGGTCTATGGGCCTGATCCAGTGGGCTCCTCATATCTTCTTAATTAAGTGCCCCCTTTCTCCACACCCACCCTGCTCCTCCATTTGAAATCCCAGTGCCCCAGAAATGCTGTTTTTCATTTTAAAACAGACCTCCTAGAACTTCATCGCCCACGTTTGTGCCTAAAGTGGAACCTCCCCACATTTTTCGTATTTGGCCTCCCAGTGTGGCAAAGCGTATGCACTTTTTTTTGGGGGGGGGGGGTTAACCAAAGCAGAAGACCATTTGCTGGTTTTTTGTTTTTTTTATTCCACCAGTCAGAAAGCCAGCAATAACAGCCTTCCTCTGGACATAATATTTGAAGTGGCAACAGGAGAAAGGCTCCCTTGTGTTTTAAAATATAAGGCCCCTTTGGTTAGAGGCTTAGCATTCGCTCAGCAGAATTCCAGGTGTTTAAAGTTTATGAAAACAAAGACTGCCCGTTAGTGAAATATTTCCATTAAAGCAGTATTCTTCAGCCTTTTCAGACCCGGAACCCACCTTTAAATGCAAGCAGGCATTTGGGAGACCAGTTTCTTAATTTTAATTTTTTTTTAAAACCACATATTTGTACAATGGTAGGTGCTGCTATGGCTCCACATCTTAGATCAGGTTACGGCTTGCTAGTGGATCCTCTTGTCCCTGCAAGTTAGAGACTAAAGCATTCAAGGTATGCTTGGCCCTAGCCAGCTGGGTGGCATCAGATGCAGGAGGGCACACCCGACTGTGCCCCTAATTCCTACTCCTTTGGACTTCTACTCCTTGCCCCTTTGGGATATTATAATAATAATAATAATAATAATAATAATAATAATAATAATTTATTATTTGTACCCCGCCCATCCGGCTGGGTTTCCCCAGCCACTCTGGGCGGCTTCCAACAAAGATTAAAATACATTAAAATGCCATACATTAAAAACTTCCCTAAACACTGCGAGAAGCAAAGCTACAGGGAACCAGGCAGAGGGCCTTCTCGGTAGTGGCACCCGCCCTGTGGAACGCCCTCCCACCAGATGTCAAAAAGAAAAATAGCTACCAGACCTTTAGAGGACACCTGAAGACAGCCCTGTTTAGGGAGGCTTTTAATGTTTAATCGATTATTTTATTTCATTTTTCTGTTGGAAGCCGCCCAGAGTTTTATTATTATTAACAGGGCTGCCTTCAGGTGTTGTCTAAATGTCAGGTAGTTGTTTATCTCTTTGACATCTGAAGGGAGGGCATTCCACAGGGCGGGCGCCACCACCGAGAAGGCCCTCTGCCTGGTTCCCTGTAGCTTTGCTTCTCGCAGTGAGGGAACTGCCAGAAGGCCCTCGGCACTGGACCTCAGTGTCCGGGCAGAACGATGGGGGACTCTTCACAAGCCTCACCCCCTCCTGCCTCCGCTTTGCATTTATTTATTTATTTATTTAAAAAATACTTAATATATCAAAGCGGTTTATAGTGACCAGTTTATACATCAAACTGTACCATAAAAACTATATTTAATCAGTTAAAAGCAGGCATCAATTACCCATCGTTGTCAGGGACTAGCAAGATGCTGTCGAGTGTGCCCCCGTGGAAGGGGGTCTTGGGTCTGACTCGGTGGAGGGAGGTCAGTGAACTGTACCACCCAGGAGGTGAGATTTGGAGGCAGGAGAAATTTCAGAGCTGGAGGGTGGAGCAGAGGATGGTTTGGAAGAAGAGGAGGGAGAGGCAGGCCAGGCAAGGGAAGGGCCTCTCCTGTACCACTGTCTTCCAGATCCAACCTGGGAGTCATAGTTCAGCCTGGGCACTGAGATCCAGCACTAAGGGTCTTCTACTGATCCCCTCACTGCGAGAAGCAAAGTTACAGGGAACCAGGCAGAGGGCCTTCTCGGTGGTGGCGCCCGCCCTGTGGAACGCCTTCCCATCAGATGTCAAAAAAATAAACAACTACCTGATTTTTAGAAGACATCTGAAGGCAGCCCTGTTTAGGGGAGTTTTTAATAGTACCCCAGCCAGATGGACAGGGTATAACTAAATAAATTAAATTAAATCATTCAGGAGGGGGTTGAAGGGGGCTGAGCAGAGGATGCTTCCACGCAGGTGTAGTCTCCGGCTGTGCGTGCCCCACCTGTCCGGGAAAGGTGCATAAAGTGGAGGGGGCGTGGTCCTGTTGCTGCAACTGCGCCACAGAGCGCAGACCTGGGATTAGCTGCCTAGATGCCAGCTTGGTTTGCGTAGGTCTCCAGGGTTGTAGAAGCCACTGTGTTACCTTTGACAATAAAGAGTTTAACTATCTGCTGTGTGCCTTCCTTGCTGTGAGCATTGCCCTTGACAATTCTGGGCAGATGCGTCCTTTATTCCCTGCCTTGGCCTGGCAGAATAGAAAGGTTTTCATCTGAGTCGTAGAATTGTAGAGTCAGAAGGGACCCATCTTCAGATATCGGAAGGGCTGTCTCATGGAAGATGTTCATTGATGCTCCAGAGGGGCGGACCCAAACCAATGAGTTCTTAATGAGAAGAAAGGAGATTCCGACTAAACAATAGAAAGAGCATTCTGACAGTAAGAGCCATTCAACTGTGGAACGGACTCTCTCAGAAGTTGGTGGACTCTCCTTCAATGGAGGCTTTTGAGCAGAGGTTGGATGCGAGATCTGTTGTGTATGATCTAGTTGAGATTCCTGCCTTGCAGGGGGCTGGACTAGATCATAGAATCATAGAATCGTAGAGTTGGAAGAGACCACAAGCGCCATCCAGTCCAACCCCCTGACAAGCAGGAAACACCATCAAAGCATTCTTGACATATGCCTGTCAAGCCTCTGCTTAAAGACCTCCAAAGAAGGAGACTCCACCACACTCCTTGGTAGCAAATTCCACTGCCGAACAGCTCTTACTGTCAGGAATATGACCCTTCCAAATCGACAATTCTAAGTTTCTATGAAACAGGGTCTTCTTGACAAGTGAATGGGGTGCAGCCAAGGGCGATGGCAAGAATACCTTGGACTGGGTGCTGGTTTCTAAGGTGCAGGCTTAAGAAAGAATCCAGCACATCTGGACTGCGTGGGGGGGGGGAGGTCAGCACTGCTCAACAGCACAGTCTCTGTCTCCAACGCTCAAGGCACCCAGATGAGCCTGCTGTGTTCCTAAAATACAGCGGTCTGAAAAGTTTCCATGAAGTGGTTTAGTCTCCACCACCTCGTGCAAAAAGAAAAAGAAAAAAGGAAGCGGTTTAGAACCTGCCAGATATTTCCTCTCTGATTCTCCCTGATTCAGTGGTCACACCTCAGCTTGTAATATCCCTGACATGTTCATTAGCGCTCGGTCAATGATTGGGCTCTGCTACTTTGATCCTTTAAACTGTAGAGGCCAAGGGTTGAACCCGGGACCTTCTGCATGCAATGCATCTGCTCTGTCATGCTCCCTCCCTTATATTTAAAGGGCCTAGCAAGCCCAAGTCCAGGGGTTCCTGGTCCATTTCCCCCATGGAACGCTTGACAATCGCAGGCAGACATAGAATCAGAAAACAAGCTTGCTCCCTCTTTCATATGACAGCCCTTCAGATGTTTGAAGATGGCTATTGCGCTAAACATACCCAATTCCCTCAACCGTTCCTCATCAGGCTTGGTTTCCAGACCCTTGATCATCTTGGTTGCCCTCTTCTGTACACCTTCAAGCTTGTCAACATCCTTCCTAAATTGTGGTGCCCAGAGCTGGACACAGGACTCCAGGTGTGGTCTGACCGAGGCAGAATAGTGGGGGACAATTACTTCCCTTGATCTCTGGACACTATAGTTCTGCTGATGCAGCCTAGAATTGCATTAGCTTTTTTGTTGTTGCTGCATCACACTGTTGACTCATGCTTAAGCTTGTGGTCTTGGGAGACCACCTAATTCCCCCCCCCTGCCTCCTGTAGTAATTGCGCTGTGCTAGACACTGTTGTGTTTTGAACTGTCTTTTTACAGACAAGCCAAAGATCACCTGAGTGCAGCTCGCAGACCACTGGTCCACAGGCCTCCCCTTCCCTCTGCTCCCTCAACATTTAGAAAGACCAGAAGAGGACTGATTTCTAATTATTCCTCATTGTGCCTTGGAACGTAGAGCTGCCTTATGCAGAGTTAGACCTTTGGTACGCCCCAGCATTGTCTATTGTGACTGGCAGTTGGTGCTACAGGGTTTCAAACAGGTGTATTTCCAGGCCCTGTTTGAAGATGCTGAGGCTTGAACCCGGGACCTTTGCATGCAATGCATGTGTTCTACTACTAAGTGTCAGAACCAGGTGCCAGGAGCAGGTCAGCAATAACTCACACGGCTTCAGTGAAATCTTTCTCCAAAGACGCAAGACAGCTCAGGCCGCCAGGCCTAGAGGGCACAAGAACTATTCCCAGTAGATCTTGCCGCAATGGGGCAGCTATGGGGACTGAAGGTCCCTGCCTCCCCACACTTGTCTAAGCCTCCTCTTCCCCTGGGTCCTTCCCAAGCAATCTGAGACTTCATTGACTTTTCTGTCTCTGCCCTACCCTCTCCTGGTCCTGGGTGACCAGCGGGGCAGAAGAGCTGGTTGCAGCAGGAGGGAGAGACCCCCTGGCTTCTCTCTGCCTTTTGGACTCCCTTCCTCTCCAGCCTCTGCTTCTGCTTCTTGACTGCTCTCTTCCCCAGCCTTCCTCCCTTGGGGGTTCCCCAGTTGGTGCCCCCCACACCTCCTCCGCTTCCAGCCAGTCCATGACAATAAACTCTAGGCCTTGCAATGGTGCAGAAAAGGGCAACCAGAATGATTAGAGGATGGAGCCTTTTTGCGAGGAAGAACCAGTTTGCTTTTATCCTCCTCCCTCCCAAGCCCTTTCCTTTTGTGTCGTGTCTTTTACATTGTAAGCCTGACAGTTGGGACCGTCTTTGTAGCACAAGGCTTAGGAAGCATTTATTTATTCAGTTGAAGAGTTAGCTAAAAGAAACAACAAATCATCGAATGAATTTTCCCTACAATGAAAGGGTAAAATGTCTGCATGTTTCAGGGGCTAAGTGAGGGACATGATGGTTCATTATTGAATTAAATAATTTAATTTTTAATTTAATTTAATTTGATTTAATATTGGAGAGAGAAAAGGAAATGGGATTCTCACGATTCCACGGAAAGAGGGATTGATTGTAAAAACCACTCTGGCAAGGGCTCAGCTCATATCTTCTGGAGTAAACAGTTTTCAAGGATGGCACCAGACACGGGACAGTTAGCAAATCTGTCTGCGAACCAGTGGTCACTCGCTGCCCACTGAGCTATCACTGCCAGGTGCCTTGGAAACAAACAGAATCACTTTCCAGCTCACAGACCCAGCTTGGTTTGAGTGTCAGGGCTTGTTGCTGCAGCAGCACTGGCTGGACTCACAGAGACCGGCCCTCTGAGCATGTACTGAGCTCAGCACACGGAAACAAAGGGGAAGATGCAGCAGGAGGTGGAAGAGAGGAGCCAGGTGGGCCTCCTCCTTCCTACCCATTACGACAGGCATCCCCAAACTTCGGCCCTCCAGATGTTTTGGACTACAATTCCCATCATCCCTGACCACTGGTCCTGTTAGCTAGGGATCATGGGAGTTGCAGGCCAAAACATCTGGAGGGCCGCAGTTTGGGGATGCCTGCATTGCAACTACCCGGTACATCTTTCAGCAAGGTGAGGGCTTATTGCAGGGGTAGCCAACATGATGCTCTCCAAATGGTCATCCTATATAATAATATGCAAGTGTCTCTGCGTCCAGTCCCTGTGTCCCTGTGTCCGCGCTACTGTGCATGTGCCCCACAGACACAGGGATTGGACGCAGAGACTTGACGCACACACACACACGCACGCTCTCCCCACCCCTCTGCCCAGCATTTCCCTCGCAGTCCTCAGAAGAATCGCGGCCTTCTCCTGGGCGCCCGCTGGCCAGCTGGGCTCAGCGGAGCACCTCGACAAAGCGGCGGCCGTGGGAGGGGCCAGCCGGCTCCCTCACGTGCCGCCGCCGAAAAATGTTCTAGCGCCCGTTTAGTAAACGGGCTGAATGACACTAGTAGAATCATAGAGTTGGAAAAGTCCCCGAGGCTCAACTTCCTGCAATGCAGGAATCTCGACTAGATCATACATGACGGGTGACCATCCAACATCTGCTTAAAAACCTCAAAGGAAGGAGAGTGCGCCACCTTCCGAGGGAGTCCATTCCATTGCCAAACAGCTCTTATCGCCATGAAGTTCTTCCGGATGTTTAGCTTGAATCTCATCCCTTGCCATTTGAATCCATTATTAGTTCAGGTCCCACCAGCCCAGCTGGAGCAGCAAAAAGAACAAGCTAGCTCCATCTTCCACGTGACAGCGCTTTGGATATTTTAAGATGGCCCTGATATCTCCTCTCAGTCTTTCCTTTCCCAGGAGAAACATACCTAAATCTCTCACCTTCCACCTTGTTCAATATCCTTCTTAAACTGTGGCACCAAGAACTGGACACAGTATTCCAGGTGTGGTCTGACCAAGGCAGAATAGAGTGGGACTGTATTACTTCCCTTGATCGAGACACTATACTTTTGTTGGTGCATGGCTGTGGACTCCTGTTAAAAGCTTGCGGTCTACTAAGGCCCCTTGATCCTTTTTTCACATGTTGGGAAAGGCTGAATGAGTCGTCCTCAAATATCTAAACAGCTGTCACAGGAAGAGGGAGCAAGCTTGTTTTCTCCTGCTCCCAGAGGGTAGGACCCGAACCAATGGATTCAAGTGACAAGGAAGGAGGTTCCACCGGGAAGGACTTCCGGGAAGTAAGAGCTGTTTGGCAGTATAACGAACTCTCTCGGGAGGTGGTGGACTCTTTGAAGCAGAGGTTGGGTGGCCATCTGTCATGGATGCTTTAGCTGAGATTCCTGCATTGCAAGGGGGTTGGACTAGATGACCCCTGGGGTCCCTTCCAACTCTACAATTCTATTCTTATTCTAGTGTGCATGTGGGTGTTGCAATTTCAAAGATGCACCCCTGAGCTTCATGTAGTACTGTACTACCTGGCCCTGCTCCATCAACAAACTAGCCTCTGGCAAGGGTTTAGTTCATATCTTTCGGAGGATGGCGCCAGACACAGGACAGATAACCAGATTTGTTTGGGACTTGGTGGGTGTGTTGCTCCCTGCCCACAGACCTACCCTAGCCTGGCGCCTTAGAAACAAACAGAATCCGTCTCCAGGGCACTGACCCAGCTTGGTTTTGATGTCAGGTCTTGCAAAAGAACATACGAAGAGCCAGCTGGATCAGGCCAATAGTCCATCTAGTCCAGCATCCTGCTCTCACCAGAGGCGTGTCGGGCACGAGGGCAACAACACTCTTCCCTCCTGCAATACCCAGCATGCATAGATAGAATAATAGAATTGGAAGGACCACGAGGGTCATCCAATCCAACCCCCTATAATGCAGGAATCCTTTTGCCCAACATGGGGCTTGAACCTGCAACCCTGAGATTAAGAGTCTTGTGCTCTACGGACTGAGCTATGTCGCTGGTAAAGGGGGCAGTCCTAAAAGCATGGAAAGCCAGAGCAAGTTACACCTTTAAGCCAGCATGCACCCGATCCAAACTCAAGAGCATGGCTACACAAACCTTGAAAACACAATAGAAAAATTCCTTCCAGTAGCACCTTAGAGACCAACTAAGTTTGCCATTGGTATGAGCTTTCGTGTGCATGCACACTTCTTCAGATAACACGAAAGCTCATACCAATGACAAACTTAGTTGGTCTCTAAGGTGCTACTGGAAGGATTTTTTAAAATTTTGTTTCAACTACGGCTGACCAACACGGCTACCTACCTGTAACTTGAAAACACAGTTTGACTTAAACCACCCTTTTTGCTGTCTTAACTCGCATCAGGTTAAGGAGCCTCGTGACTGACCTAAACAGGCTTAGGATTTGTAACCTCCCAAACATCCAATATTTATAAAATCTGAAACAGAGATGGAGGCATCAGAAATAAACATTAGAGCCGCAATTCATTGTGCAAAGACCTCCTGAAATAGAACGCTCTTAACCTGGCGCCTGAAATATAGCAGGGCCAGTACCTGGCTGCAGAGTTCCATAGTATTGAGCCCACAACACTGAATGAACAAAAACAAACAAACAAACCTGGGTGTGAAGGGATTCTTAGTAATGATTTAGCAACTGTGCCTAGTTAGAGGTAGACTATGGACCCAGAAAAGGGAGCTGGTAGCAGAACAGGAAACAGAGGAGTATTGCTGCCACCTAGAGGCACACCTAGAAATAACAATAAAAGTGCTCTGGGAACAAGGCTAGGTAAGTCTTACCTGTAAGCACAAGAAAATGACTAGCTCCCCTGGCCTGACGGTCCCCTTGGGCCATCTACCCAGAGCTGCAAACAAGTATGAGGTTGTTCACTGTGCAGGGGAAGCCATACAGAGTCAGACCAGAAGCGAAGTTACAGGGAACCAGGCAGAGGGCCTTCTCGGTGGTAGCGCCCGCCCTGTGGAACGCCCTCCCATTAGATGTCAAGGAAATAAACAACTATCTGACTTTTAGAAGACATTTGAAGGCAGCCCTGTTTAGGGAAGTTTTTAATGGTTGATGCTTTATTGTGTTTTTAATATTTTGTTGGGAGCCACCCAGAGGGGAAAAAAGAATTCAGTGTAGAAAAGAACTGAGCTTCCGGACCACATTTATTTGCCCTGCTCAGTTTTGATTCCCAGATAAACAAACCATATTTGACAGCGGGGCTCAGCCAAAACAAAATGTGACGTCTCTTTCAGGTGAGTTTGTGGCACAAGAGTTTGGCGTCACCCCAAACATTTGCCCCCTTTCCTCCTCCCACTCTCAAACCCACAAGCTGGTCTCCTGCAAGGGGTCATCTTAGCTCCCCTTGCAACCCCAACCTGAACAAACAAGAAATGAACGCACACGCAGGATGGCGACTTTACAAACGCTTTTATATCCAGTTTTCACTTCACAAAACTAGGTTCACTGGAATGAAAAGGAGAAAGGCCACAAGACCCGCCTTCAGATATCGGACACGGAGAGGAGGGTGGCCGTGGGAGAGGAAGCAGGTCGCCGGCTCCCGTGGATCTGGCATTTCCAGTGCAGGTCTGGGTCCGGATCCAGAAGCTCCACAGAATCCAGCATGTCGGGAACTGGCAGGGAAAGAAAAGCAGAGCCACTGAGGGGGCAAGAGCTGTGTATATTTCTGCTCCTGCCACAGCCCTGAATTTATTCCATGCCAAGTGAGGGCATTGCTGTTGGGGAGCATCTGTCTGTCTCGGGAGAGAATGGAGAAGTGTGCCTTTGGGGGTGAAGTCAAACTTTGGGAGTGATGGTTATAGCACTTGCTGTGACCGTAGAAGGTAAAAAGGTAAAGGTAAAGGACTCCTGGACGGTTAGGTCCTGTCAAAGGTGACTATGGGGTTACAGCGCTCATCTCGCTTTCAGGCCGAGGGAGCCAGTGTTTGTCCACAGACAGCTTTCTGGGTCATATGGCCAGCAGGACCAAACTGCTTCTAGTGCAACGGGACACCGTGACAGAAGCCAGAGCGCATGGAAACACTGTTTACCATCCTGCCACAGCAGTACCTATTTATCTACTTACACTGGTGTGCTTTTGAACTGCTAGATTGGCGGGAGCTGGGACAGAGCAACGGGAGCTCAATCCGTTGTGGGGATTTGAACCTCCGATCTTCTGATCAGCAAGCCCAAGAGGCTCAGTGGCTTAGACCACAGCAAACCAATTGCTGTAGCCATAGAGGCTCCAAGGAAGCTCTACAGAGACTCACCAGCTACGTATTTTGCCCAGGTCTGCAAGGAGTTTGGTCTTGCCACCTGCCTAATGAAGACCAACATCTTGGGTCAGGGCATCGACAGCACTCCATGCATCCACATGGGTGACCACATGCTTGTCAGTCGCTGTCTGGCCACAAACCCATCTATTCCACTTTCTCTATCCTGGTGGACTCACCTGCTCCCAGGAGGCAGACCCAGGGCCTGTCGGTCATAGGGTGAAGAAGGAATGGCTCGAGCGCTCTAGATCAGGGGTGGGGAATCCGTGGCTCTCCAGTAAACCACTGCAGAGGCTGGCTGGGATATGTCAGCCGCAGCAGGAGATCTACTCACTTGGGATTTCCACCATCCTCTCTTGGCTGTTCATTTGCCAGCTGGATTTCTTCTTGCCAAGCTGGAAGGAGAAGCATCACTGAATGGGAAGGGTTGCACAGCAATCTCTGTTTTCTGCTGGGCCTCCTTGATTTGTCCCTAGGCCCAGCAAAGTGGCTGCTACCTTGCTTGCCCTGTGCTTGGGTCAGAGAAGCACAGAACCCAAAGGACCGTCAAGACCTCAGGCCGTCTCCCATCCTGTCTACTGCAGCCTTTTGCAATTCCTGCGCTAGTGGAGGCTGACAGGAGGGAGATACCATTCAAAATAGCCAGAGGGCACCAGGTTGGGGTTAGGCAGGTCCACTCGCCAGGGCTCCTCCAGACAGCCTGTTCAGCATTCCTCCTGACCATCCTGTGGTCTTTGCATCAGTAACATTGAGGCCAGATTACTGTAATGTGTTATTTGTGAGGCTGCCCTTGGGCATGGTTTGGAAACTCCAGCTGGCGTGTTTTGTATACAAATTATTATTATTATTATTATTATTATTATTATTATTATTATTATTATTCTGCTCTTCATGCATAGATCTCAGGGCAGCAGCCAGATTGCGGATGAGGACATCTGGCTGAACACATTTGGCACCATTGTTAAAACAGCTGCACTGCTTGTTCCTCTACTACTACTTGGGACCCTCGTACCTACGGGACCGCCTCTCCTGGTATGCCCCGCGGAGGACCTTAAGGTCCACAAACAACAATATTCTGGAGATCCTGAGCCATAAGGTGGCAAGATTGGCCTCTACTAGGGCCAGGGCCTTTTCAGTATTGGCCCCAACTTGGTGGAACGCTCTTTCACAGGAGACCAGCGCCCTGTGGGATTTGTCATCTTTCCGCAGGGCCTGCAAGACAGAGCTGTTCCACCTGGCCTTTGGGTTGGACTTAGTCTGACCCCTGTGTTTTCCTCCCTCATGGCTTGGATTTATGGACTACTTATAATCAGGCTGCATTTAAATTTTTATTACTGTATTTTAATCTGTATTTTAATCAATTTCTTTTTATGTTTTATTGTAATTTTATTGGTGTGAGCCGCCCTGAGCCCGGTTTTGACTGGGGAGGGCGGGGTATAAATAAAATTATTATTATTATTATTATTATTATTATTATTATTATTATTATTACCAAGCCAGGTTCAAGGACCTTGTCTTAATTTACAAAACTCTGAACAACTTAGACCTCAAGGGATTGCCTGAACCTTCTACCCCAGCTCAATCACCTAAGGAAAATTAACAACAACAATCTTAAGCTTTCCAAAATAACAATAGACTAAAAACAAATTAAAACTTTGCACCAGCTTCCTAAACATCTGGGTAGGCTTGTCTAAATAAGAACGTTTTTAGCAGGCACCGAAAAGAGCACAGTGAAGGCGCACGACTGATATCAATAGGCAGGGAGTTCCAAAGGCTAGGCCAGGCACCCCCAAACTTGGCCCTCCAGTTGTTCTGGAGGGCCGAGTTTGGGGATGCCTGGGCTAGGTGCTGCCACACTACAAGTTTGAGTTCTTACGAATGTGAAACAGGTGCTATGTGGCACCTGAAAGCTCCACTGAAATATATGGGGTAAAGCAATCTCTTAGGTCAGGCTTCCGCAACCTCAGCCCTCCAGATGTTTGCGGAAGCCTGTATAAGGTGAACTGGTCCCAAGTTGTTAAGGGACACGCAATGGGTCCCTATTCCACATCAAACTGAGGTGCAGACGGGCCCATGCCTCAGGCAAAAGGCCTGAGGCATATCTTCCCACCCCCTGCTCACCTGCTTCTCTGGCTTTTCCACCGACGCTCCTCCCAGCCTGGGACCCTCTCGGTGCAGAAGGCTCCCAACGGCGGACAGGAAGTGGCGCCAAGCCTTGAGCACCTTCTGCTGGCGGGACAGGTCTTGGGAGCAGCTGTGAGGGCAGGAGCCGGGGACGGCCGAACCAGTGGTGGAGACCCAGGGGACGTGGCAGAGCTCGGCGGCCTCGGCGGCCCCCAGGGCCATCGCTGTGGAGGACCTCACTCTGTACCTGCAAGAAGAGCAGGAAAGGAGGGCGGTGCAGAGATGAAACTGGGTTGTATGGCGGGAGGGACTATTTTCTGACTTGAGAGCTCTTCCAGGCAGTCTCCCTGCTTGCTTGCACAAAGCTTGTGTGAAGGAGGTTAGAACGCACCCGGTATTTACTGAGCACTTCTTCTGAAATTCAGCCTCTGCAGAGTGCACCACACTGCTTCCGCCTCCTCCATGCCAGCCCACTCCTCCATGCCTGCCCGCTCTCACTTGTGGGGTGCCTCAGGGCTCCGTCCTCTCCCCCATGCTTTTAAACATCTACATGCAGCTGTCATTGTCCAGGAGAGGTTGTAGATCTCTGATGATGCGTTGTACTGTTTTAACTTGGAAGCTGTATGTGATAACTAGTGGTGTTCTGTTATTTTCTTTTTTGGGTCTGTCTTGCAGCAGGTTCTCTCTAGGTATCAGTCTGGCTCTGTTGATCTGTTGTTTAACTTCATCAGGTGGATATTTTAGTTCTAAAAAGGTTTGCTGTAGATCTCTTAGGTGAGATTCTCTGTCTGTAGAGTTGGAACAGATGCAGTTGTAACGTAGGGCCTGGCTGTATACGATGGATTGTTTGGTATGTTTGGGATGGTAGCTAGAAGCATGTAGATATGTTTGTCGGTCAGTTGGTTTTCGGTATAAGGTGGTGTCTATACGTCCATAAACTGTGTTTATTGAAGACAATCTTACTCGGCTACGAGTGATTGCCAAAGAAGAAGAAGAAGAAGAAGAAGAAGAAGAAGAAGAAGAAGAAGAAGAAGAAGAAGAAGAAGAAGAAGAAGAAGAAGAAGAAGATCCCACATGTTTCTGTCCTCATCACAAAACGTCTGATTTGGGGTGGGTGAGTGCTGTTGCACAAAATCTCCCAATCCACTTTAGTTGTGCCACTTGAACTTGTGATCGGATACCATTCTAAAATAGTGACAGCCTGGAATCACCCTTGTAATTGAAAGCCGGTGTGGTATAGTGGTTAGGGTGTCAGACTAGGACCTGGGAAACTGGGGTTCAAATCCCCACTCAGCCATAAAGCTGACTGGCTGACCATGAGCCAGTCATTCTCTCTCAGCATAACCTACAACGCAGGTTTGTTGTGTGGATGAAACAACGGGAGGACCTTTAGCTGCTTGGAGGTGCATTGGGAATTATAGTACATGCCCCGATAGGTAGCCTACATGTGAGGAGATGTGAAAAGAGTGTATGAAATTATATTGTAAGGAGAATCGGCTTAGTCAGACTGCATTGAGAATGTGTCAAGAATGTTTCTGCAGGGAAAACTCAGCCTCGGGCTAGCCTAATAGAGAGTTAGGCACCCTGTTCTTCTTGCAAGCGTCAGGCATCCAGCTCTGAAAATGCAGACATGCTTCTCTTCTGAGAATGCGACTTAGTTTCTCTGTAAGTGTAAAGCTAAGGCGAGGGAACCAGACCCTCCTAGTGTCCCTATTTTCCAGGGATAGTCCCAGATTTACAGAAGCCGTCCCGGTTTCTGATTTGATCCCGGAATGTCCTGCTTTTAATTAGGACGTCCCTATCTTCACTGGAAAAATGTTAGAGTTATATGACCTCCAAGCCAAGGAGATAAGAACTATACAACCTTTAGAAGACACCTGAAGGCAGCCCTGTATCGAGAAGTTTTTAATCTTTGATGTTTCATAGTGTTTTAATACTTTGTTGGAAGCCACCCAGAGTGGCTGAGACAACCCAGTCAGATGGGTGGCGTATAATAAAACTATTATTATTATTATTATTATTATTAAGTCACATTTTCACCATGCATGTTTTATTATGATTTTTAGATATGATGGAAGCTGCCCAGAATAGCTGGAGCAACTCAGTCAGAGAGGCGGGTTACAAATAAAACAAATTAATTAATTAATTATGGAACAGGGCATCCTTATTTTCATCGGAGAAATGTCGGAGGGTATGCTCCTCTAAGTATGTAATGTAAGGTCCACTTTTGTGGGTTCCCCAGCAGCAGCTGCTATAACCAAGGAAAGTTGCTGAAAACATTCCAGTGGTGTGGCTTTTGAAATCTGCTGCAGAGAGAAAGTGGGGTGTTGACGTACTAAATAAACAAGCAAACATATTCTCCTTTTATGCAAACACCCCTTGGAATCTCTGTTGGAGGGGCACATAGAAATGACTATACAGTGGTACCTTGGGTTACAAACACCTCGGGTTACAAACACTTCGGGTTACAAACTCCGCTAACCCAGAAGTAGCTAACTCAGGTTAAGAACTTTGCCCCAGGATGAGAACAGAAAGTGCAGCGGTGGCGGTGAGGCGGCAATGGGAGGCCCCATTAGCTAAAGTGGTACCTCAGGTTAAGAACGGTTTCAGGTTAAGAACAGACCTCCGGAACGAATTAAGTTCGTAACCAGAGGTACCACCACTGGCATCTTATCCATAGAGGCTAGTGCCGCGAGGTGCCAGGGTGCGAAGTTCTGGAGGGCACCAGGGAAGAGGTGGAGGCTGGATGTGGTGCCTCCCGGCATCAGCTTGCCGCCCTCGCCCGCCTCCGCCATGCCACGCCGAAGCACCACTGAGCCCGGAGCCTCCGTCTGCCGTGGCCACCGTGGCACGAACTGGCCAGCTGAGCCAGGAGGCACTGTGTCCAGCTCCCGCCTCTTCCCCGCCAGAGGAGCCTCCTCCAGCCCCACCAGGGAGTGCCTTCCTCCCTAAAAAACTCTGGGAAACGGGGGCGGGGGGGCGGGGGGAGCTTCGAACCACGGCACCGGATATGCTTAAGAGGGCCCTGGGTACCACTGTAAAAAAAGCAAGCAAGCAAGGAATGCGATTCCATCATCTGCCAGCTCAAGATTTCCCCTATCTGAATGGCAGCCCCTAACCCTCCACACCCGGAGGTCATCCCAGAGGAAGGATGGCTAAGCCCTGAGCCCTGAGTCACGCACTTGGTTCTGTGCCTCTTGCACCACCCCGAGTCGTGCCAGTTCAAGGCCAGAGGTTGCTTGAAGGACAGAGCCTGTGGAGAGAGATGAGGGAGGTCAGAGATGGAAAGGGAAGCAGCAGCAGCAGAAGCAACAACAGGCAGCCTCTGCTGGGCTTGGGGTCTCCAAGGTTGGGGACCCTGTCTTGGCTGCATGCGATGGTGCACAGCAGCACACACAGCTCTGGCCGCCAACCCTTTGGTGCTCTGCATCCCTGGGTGAACCTCTGAAGAACTCAGACCAGGTGGCTCCACTCACAAGGAGCAGTTTCTTTCCTCCCGCCTCAGCCATGTTTGCCCCTGCATCTGCACGCTGTACCTGGAATTTGCAGCTGTGATGAGCAGTTAAGATGTAGCTGATCTGGGTGCAAACTAGGAGGAGCAGAGGCACCAGGTAGAATGCTGTGGGGATGGTCACCAGCACTCTGGAAGCTCCAGAGTCAAGGAAGACGGACAGATGAAGACCAGGCTACAGTGACTGTGTGTGCAGAAGCGAAAGACCCCATGGAGAAGGGGCAAGAGGCCCAGCGGCTGACAGCCAGGATTGTAGAATCATAGAGTTGGAAGAGACCACAAGGGCCATCTAGTCCAACCCCCTGCCAAGCAGGAAACACCATCAAAGCATTCTTGACATATGCCTGTCAAGCCTCTGCTTAAAGACCTCCAAAGAAGGAGACTCCACCACACTCCTTGGCAGCAAATCCCACTGTTGAACAGCTCTTACTGTCAGGAAGTTCTTCCTAACGTTTAGGTGGAATCTTCTTTCTTGTAGTTTGAATCCATTTCTCTGTGTCCACTTCTCTGGAGCAGCAGAAAACAACCTTTCACCCTCCTCTATATGACATCCTTTTATATACAGTGGTACCTCTACTTACAAATTTAATGCATTCCGAACGCACATTCGTAAGTCGAAAAAAATTGTAAGTCGAATCCCATAGGAATACATTGGGAGAAAAAATCCGTAAGTAGAAGCAACCCTATCTAAAAATTCGTAAGTAGAAAAAATCCTATTTAAACCGCATCCAAGATGGCGGATGGAGCTCCATTCGTAAGTAGAAACATTCGTAAGTAGAGTTATTCGTAAGTAGAGGTACCACTGTATTTGAACATGGCTATCATATCACCCCTTAACCTTCTCTTCTCCAGGCTAAACATACCCAGCTCCCTAAGCCGTTCCTCATAAGGCATTGTTTCCAAGCCTTTGACCATTTTGGTTGCCCTCCTCTGGACACGTTCCAGCTTGTCAGTATCCTTCTTGAACTGTGGTGCCCAGAACTGGACACAGTGCTCCAGGTGAGGTCTGACCAGAGCAGGATACAGTGGTACTATTACTTCCCTTGATCTAGATGCTATACTCCTATTGATGCAGCCCAGAATTGCATTGGCCTTTTTAGCTGCTGCATCACACTGTTGACTCATGTCTAGTTTGTGGTCTACCAAGACTTGTACATAGGTGTGTGCTATGCAAAGGCAGGTTTTTGGGAAAGCCTTGCATTCCATTCAGTGGCTGTCCCTGAGGAGCCTCCAGGAATTGCAGCTGCTGGCTGAGAGCTCCTCTGGGCGGCTGACAGCCTGGGATAGTTGTCTGGTGGGAGGTCCTGGTGGGGTGGCTTCCTGAGAGATGGGAAATCTTTCAGGTAGTCGTCACAGCTTGGAGGACACACTTAAGTTTCCAAGCACAATTCCAGGTGTTGGTGTTGACCTTGAAAGCCCTAAACGGCCTCGGCCCAGTATACCTGAAGGAGCGTCTTCACCCCCCATTGTTCAGCCCAGACACTGGGGTCCAGCTCCAAGGGCCTTCTGACGGTACCCTCCCTGCGAGAAGCAAGGTTACAGGGAACCAGGTAGAGGGCCTTCTGAGTAGTGGCGCCCTCCCTGTGGAATGCCCTCCCTTCAGATGTCAAGGAGATAAAGAGCTACACAACTTTTAGAAGACATCTGAAGGCAGCCCTGTATCAGGAAGTTTTTAATGTTTGATGTTTTACAGTGTTTTAATACTTTGTTGGAAGCCGCTCAGGGTGGCTGGGACAACCCAGTCAAATGGGTGGCATATAATAAAACTATTATCATTCTTCTTCTTGTGCTCCTCCTCGAGAGGTCCGGAGGGTGGGAACACGAGAACAGGGCCTTCTCTGCAGTGGCTCCCCATTTGTGGAATGCTCTCCCCAGGGAAGGTTCTCCAGGCACCTTCATTATACACCTTTAGGCACCAGGCAAAAACGTTCCTTTTTAAACAGGCCTTTGGTTGATCTGATTTACATCCTATGCCCTTTTAAAATGTGTTTGTGTGTGTGTGTCTATTGTATTGTTTTTATTTTTATTATGTATTTTGTGGTTTTATATCTTGATTTTATTCTGTGAACCACCCTGAGACCCCCGGGTATAGGGTGGTATATAAATTCTAATAAAATAATAATAATAATGTCACATTTTCACCATACATTTAAGCACTAAAACTAATCATGGCTTCTCCTAAAAGATCCTGAGAGCTGCCATTTGTTAAGGGTGTTGAGAATTCTAAGACCTACAATTCTTGGAGTGGTTTAGTAATCAGTCCCTCTTTGAAGAGAATTGTAGTTCTGGGAGGGGAATCTGCGTCTCCTAACAGCTCCCAGCACCCTTAGCAAGCTACAGCCCCCAGGATTCTTTGGGAGAATCCGTGAGTGTTGAATGTGAATCGTAGCGTTACAGGAGAGGGAGGGGAATATCTCGCTGAAGGATACGTGCAGATTTTCTCCACGCTGAAAGCCTGCTGGGAGTTGAATGCCAGGTAGACCAGGCAGGAAGCCAGCACCGCAAGGTCGTAGCCGCTCAGGAAGACCACAAAGAAGATGAAGAAGCGGAGGTTGTGGCAGCCGATGCAGTTGTTGACCCACATGCAGTGGTGGTCGAATTCCTGCAGGTGGGGCCAGAGAGTTAGGACGTGGCCCTTTGGGGAACATCCCAGGGCCCCGACCACTGCCAGGTGGAGGTGAGCCCCTTTGAACTGCCAAGGAACCTTCTGTCCAGCTCAGCCGTATTTTGCACCCCAGGTGAGTTCACACGTGAGTGGTGTGCAAGAGGTGCGATGGGCCTGTGTGTGCAAGAAAAGCTGAACAAGAGCAGCAGGAATGTCTTGCAATTTGGGTGATAGGAAGGGTGGTTTGGATTAGCTAGGGCAGGGCTAGGGAAACCTCCTCCGTATGAGGGCTGTATTCCTTTCTGAGCAAGCTTTCAAGAGCCGCATGCTGCTGGTGGGCGTGGCCAAAGACTAAAGTGGGTGGAGTGGCTGGTGAAGAGATCTTACCTTTCTGCACCAGGCTAGTTCCTAGCCTCACTCACACCCCCTTCTTTGTCCTCCATCCAGCAAGGGGCGTGACCTGAGCTCAAGGGCACTGGCAGGAGCAAGCCAGCGGTAAATCATACCAAGCAAGCTGGAGTAATTGGCAAATCAGGATCTGTGCAGGAGTGTCAGGCCTAAGGGGCACAGCAAGTCAGGTCTTGCTTCCCTGAAACAGTTGCGGAGACTAAAAATTCCAACTTCCCCACAGTCCCCTCCTCTCCAGGGTTCTCCCCCCCCCCCCAGCAATCGAAGACTGCGCCTGCATGAAGCCAACCTCTCCTCCACCTTTTCATGCCTCTTCTGGTTCTGGGAGATCTGGAAGGAGGGGAGATTGTTGCAGCAGGAGGAGGAGACACCCATGCCTCTTCACCAGCCTGATTCCTCTTTGCCTCTTGGCCTCTTCTGCTTCTGCTTCTGGAGTCTCTCTGCCACAGACTCTTCCCCCTCACTCAGGCCTGTTACCCCTTCAGCTTTCAACACCTCCTCCTCCCAGTCTTCTCTCTTTGGCCAACCGTCGTCGTCCCACCACCAGCCCCCCGGGCTCTGAGCCTTCTTCCCTCGGGGGTCCCCCAGTTGGTTTCTCCCACCATTCCTCTGTGTCCAACCAGTCCCTGCTGGGCACGTTCCAGCCAAGCAAAAGCATTTGGGGTGCAAAACAGGTCCAGCGAGGGGTGTGGTGTGGGAAGAAATCCGGGGGCCAGATGGGAGTTTTGCATTTGGCCCCTGGGTTCTGAGTGTTCCTGCTCCCCACCCTGAGGTAGGGGAGGTCTCAGGTTCGATCCTCCAATGGCAACTCCAGGTAGGGCTGGAAAAGGCTGAAACCCCAAAGACCTGCTGCTGCTGGTCAGTGCTGGCAGTATTGAGCCAGATGACCTGACTGGTACAAGGCTGCTCCCTGCATCCCTATTCTTTGGAGGAGACAGGAGTGATGCTACTTTGGGGCTTTGCTTCTGTGCCCCATAACGTTGGCCCAGCTTCTTCATTTGCAAGAGACGATTGAGCACAAAGACACTCCACCTGCCCAGTGTCCTCTACTTCAGAGGAAACTGACCATGTGGCTATGGCTTGGAAGGAGGAGGAACATGAAATGTTGCTATATTATATAAAGGACACACAGATCCAACCGCCAATTCGGTTCTCCACATTGCAGGGGGTTGGCCTAGAACAGGGGTCCCCCAAACTAAGGCCCGGGGGCCAGATGCGGCCCAATCGCCGTCTAAATCCGGCCCGCGGACAGTCCGGGAATCAGCATGTTTTTACATGAGTATAATGTGTCCTTTTATTTAAAATGCATCTCTGGGTTATTTGTGGGGCCTGCCTGGTGTTTTGACATGAGTAGAATGTGTCCTTTTATTTAAAATGCATCTCTGGGTTATTTGTGGGGCATAGTAATTCGTTCATATTTTTTT